>NC_061851.1:24232681-24270181 GCF_019202785.1 Penaeus chinensis | reverse complement strand
AGAGTAATGTTTTTTTTTTTTTTTTTTTTTTTTTTTTTGTTGTCGTTTAAAATTTTCTTTTTCTCATTCACTTCACCTAAAGCTGTGGAGTCATTACTCATGATATGATACTGTTCAATAGAATACAATAGAACATTTGATGGGTATTATCCATGCTTAATTTTCAGTTGTCAACAGCAATGTAAAGTCTGTGTTTGTGTTGGAGGATGGAGAACCTTTTCTGGTCTTTCTTTCTCTTTTTGTGAGATAAACTTTATTTGCCTTCGTAATTTAACCAAATTTGAAGGAATTTCTTGTTTATATCTGTGTTTTAGAGAGCTGGTATTCAACAAGCTTATTTATTTTGCAAATTTTAAGCACACAAGCTCTATGAACAAAAGATACAGTAATAAGTTAAATGTACATATATTACATATTAAAATATTTACCTTGGTCATTAAGCAACAAATATTTCTTAACCCATTGCCACCAGTTACATTTATTTTATATTTCATTATTTTATTCTTTTGTTACATGTTGATGGCTCCACAAGCACTTGGTCCCAAAAGAGTGAACTAGTAGGCCTATTTGATCTTGCCTGATTTCCCCATTCCTTGTATTTTTTCTGGGAAAAGTTCCCTTCAATAAAATAAATAAATAAATATCATTATTATTATTATTAATGCTGTTATTATTATGAATATTGTTATTATTATTACTATGAATATTATGGTTATTGTTGTAATTATTATTATTATTATTATTATTATTATTATTATTATTATTATTACTGGCATTTTGATTATTCTGATGTTATTAACAATACTGCTGATACCAATTGAAATATAAATGTTTTCCATAACTATGAAAAGAGTAAGCAATTTATAAGAGGTAGGAATATAACTAACTTCTTGATAATTAAGCATGTGGAGCCATTTATGTGTACATAAAATTAGTAAATAATAATTACAGCGAACCTGGCATGTATGTACTTCATCCCAGTATCAGTGGGTTAAGAGTTTTATTGCCAGTCACAAAATTTTAAATATACATGCAGAGAGCAAAAATGCATGAGTGATGTGTATGCGTGGGACCAACAACCTAGAACGCAATTAAATAATGTGTCATTTTCCGAGCACTTTAGAATATCTTTTCCTCTCCCTTTTATCTTTCTCCTATTCACATGCATGATAAATTGTGACTTTATTTAGTTTTGAGTTATATGTTTCTGAATCAGGATTTCAGATATATATTACAAAACACTGAAGCAGTATTTAGCTGAGTAAAACTTAAAATTGAGGTCTGAAACCAAATATTTCAGATTCAGGGCAAAAAGTGAAGTACCCAAAAAATGTGTATGAAATGAGTGATTTGTGTCATGTGATATTGTAAAGAAATTAATTAAGGTCAGTGTGAGGTTTGTGTGAAGGATGACAGTATTTGAGTTAAATTATTACTCTGTAGTATGGTGCTGGTGCCATTGTATTACCTTGTTAGATATACATAAATGTGTTGCTGTTTGTGTACCACTTGTGCAAGATAAACAATGTCACGAGAAGGGCTAGCTTTCAGATTCTATAAATCTTTTGTTTGGATATTTTGTAAAAGTGTTCTGTGTGGCAAGAATGCCTCAACTATTTATTGTTATTATTATTATTTCTTTATTTTCATTAGATTTACAGATACAATTTATGCAAGACTTTAATGGTTAAGTTCAAGTGATGTATGTATGTCCCCTATGAATTTCTTTTCAGATGTATGAGGTAAGTGTTTACTGTATATATTGTACATGTATGAGTGTTTAAAAAGGGATTAAAAAATAAAACAAATATACACAAGATATTTCCAATAAATTACTCTTTTTTTTTTGGACATTAGACTAAATAACTTGCATTGTAATTAACATCATCTCAGCCTGTTTCACATCTATTTAGAGATTCATTTAAGAGAATGACCTGATTATAAAAAAGGACCTTGTTTTATATATTTGATGTACAAATTTTCAATTTATAAATGATATAAGACAGGTTCTTTATGCCTCTGCTGAAACCTTATCATTTCCTTCTTTCTTTTGTGTTATGTACTCCACTTATAGAGACATCTACATGATTATTTAACCCACTGGTTGCAGATGGCATGGCATCCATACCATGTCCTCTATAATTTTAGCTTTTGTTTACACATAGATGGCTTCCTAAGTGTTTAGCCATCAAGGAGTCAATTATTAGTCCTACCAAATTCACCTGGTTACCCTTTTCCTTGGTCCCACCCCCCCCCCCTCTTCTCTAGCATTTTAATAACCTCATAATTATCAATATGTCAATAACAACAACAGCATGAATATCAATAGCATTAGAAGGAAAAAAATCAAGAATGAGAAAATCAGGTGTGGTCACTAGGCCCTGCTAATTTACTCCTAAGTGACATAGCACTTGTGGAGCCATGTATGCAACAAATTGCACAAAATATTAGTGGACAGTACATTAATCCGCAACCAATGGGTTATCTAAACATGATCTTTTGTGTAATCTATTCCAGTTACACCAAATCTCTAGTAAAGTAAAACATGAACAGAAGCACAAGGCTCTAAAAAAAAAAAAATAATAATAATAATAATAAAGTTATCCACTTGTTCTGAAAGACAGCAAAGTGATATTTTTTATAGGAAAAAAAAACTTTTGATTTTAATTTTTACTTCTTTTTTGTTACAGGGGAGTTAGCAAAGTGTGAAGTCAAGTTTGTATTCGCTAAAATTAGTTTTAGCTGCTACCTGTAAAAATTTAAAAATAAATTAGAGATTACCGTGTTTGGGGGATACACATTAGTTATATAAGTCCAGTTTTCCATGCAAGTAATGTTATTTCTTCCACATACATCAGGGGTGCATTGTTTTTATCACTGCTGTTCATATAGATACTGAAAGGATTCAGTCGTTAATCTACCATTCTTCTGAAAACATATGTTATTGGCAAGTGTATATAAATAATGCTCTAATTTGAACTTTGGAAATGAAGTGCAAAATATTACTTAAAAAAAAAAAAGGGGGTAACTAAAGCCAGATATCCTTTTACTCTTCTGCTATAATCTTTGCAGTGCAAGAGATGTGTATTGCATAATCCTTGCCCCTGAAATGTTTGTCTTTCACAATTTATAATAATGTCATTCCAGGGCATGCTTCCATTTACACATGTATACATGTTTGTTTGGACATGGTGTTAACAAAATTCATGCCTATGCACATATATATATATATATATTATATATATTATATATATTTTACACACATACATACACATAAATACATATATATGAAAGTGATTGCCTTATCTATTGTATCTCAAAAGCTCAGCAGTTAGTTTGTTTTTCTTTTTTTCTTTTGCCTTCAGTTTCTTTTTCCTGCTACCCCAATCAGAAACCACAACTCTCTCTCGTTATGTATTAATCTTATAATTGGTCAAGTTCAGTTAATTAGTAAACTTATTTCCTACCTGTGCCAGACCTACAGTTGTACAGCAGGCTTGTTTTCACACTAAGTGCACTACCACATAAACTTGGTACTGTTACTCACACTAATTTACTAGAGTATGATACAGCTACCTCTATGCATAACTTGTCTTTTAGTTAGTGATACTTACCATTCAAAATAATTTGTCAATTACAGTAAAGCAACACAGTACATAGTTTTCTAATTCACTTAAATGAAAGGTTAAGGCAAGTGAATGAATGACATAAAGCCATTTAATTTGTTATAAGATCCATATGACTTTAGCATACAGACACCTATTACTCAAATTTTTTGTGGGTATGCAAGTAACAGGAATGTTTTAGAGGATATAACTATAATATATATACAGAGTCCATAATATTGTTTGAAATGTCTTTTCCATGTATACAACTCGTAATTGAAATTTGGGAATCAAATGAAATGGATTGTTAAAAGTCAAAGCAAGACATGAATTCATACCCTAAGTCTTGTCTTTATTAACTGATAATTGAGGAAGTCATCATTGCCCAAGTAAATTAAAACCAAGCAATGAAATGAGGCATGATAAAATTCTTATTCATCAGAAATAAATAAAACATTTTGCAATGATACATAAATACATGGTGAAAATGTAAGGTTTTTTTTATTAGAACTTGAATTTTGTATAGGTACTAAATGTATGCACATATATGAGGTACAAAGACTCCTTTGAGTGTACATTTTCCTTCACCTTAGTTTCAGTAAAACTTCATGAAAGGTCTCACTTCTGAGATAAACAATTCTGTCAGGCTTGTCAAGTGTACCTCAGTCAATGCAAGATTGTGTACTGAGAATGAGTGGACTGGTGAACAGGGTTAAATATATTTACATTATTATTTGCCCTTGCTTCAATCTGTTTGTTTGGAGTCACTTTTGTAATTAAAGAGAAAGATGCAATACCTGTTGCATTAGTGACCAAAGTTGTAATTAATATATACAATATGCAAAGATTATTTATTGCTGACATGCTTCTTGTACACCACTTTATAGCAGTTACTGTAAACCTGCTTCTCCCTGCTTCTTTGTTTTCCCCTTCATTTTGTAAAACCTTCAGTATCCATTTTGAACATTTTTAACCATGAAAGAAATGTATATAAATAAAATAAAACCTTTTGTTAAATTGGCCTTTCTTATTCTTTTCAAGGTGACACCACACCTAACAATGTTCACTAAGGTTTGTTATAAAGATTGAAAATAATCACAAAGGGTGACCATGGTATAGGTCTTGCTCATAATTCCTTTGCTATATAGCATTTGATCTTGCAATTTTATTCTAACACATTTATGGCCACAGGTTTACACTGGCCATAATGTAAATACTCATATCTGTAGTTTGTTAATTTTGTTTATAAATAGATGGCTTCACAAGCATTTAGTCAGTCATCAAGAAGTAAATTACTGGCCTCCCCATTCCTTGAATTTTCAGAAAGTTATTCCTAATAGTATTATTATGGTCAATAATATTAATATCAACATTATTGTTATATAATAAACATTAACAATACTAATGGTAACCAAAAACTCTCATAATAGTTGACAGGTAAACTAGGTAGGCCTAATATTTGACCCAAGTGACTAAGCATATATCATGCCATCTACAAGTATATAAAATTAATAAAGTACATAGTAGACAAGTTATTAGAAATCTAGGCAGGGAATAATTTCAGGGTTCCTGTTTTTCTTCACACCAATTTCTTAATATCCATAGTAAACAAATTTGGTATAGAAGATTTAGTAATTTGTAGTTATTTTTAAAGTAGCAAAACATTAAACTCTGTCCTGAGATTGAAAACTAATACCTATAGTTCAATTCTAACTTGTTTTACTCCCATCCTTCAATGTATAAAATAAAAAATATGCATAATTGCTTATTGTAAGTATAATATAATTCAGGAGATCTGATAGAAAAACAATATAATTCATGTTGTGGTTTCCATTCCACAGTAAGTTTAATGGCACTCTTTAGTGCTCTAAAATTAACCTGATACAAAACCATAAACAAATCAGGACACACACAAGACTGATAGACTGACAAAATATGCTCAGCATGACTGGTTTTATAGAAAATCTGCTTGCTCTAACCTATTCCAACCGCAAATCCCTAAAATTTATTTTATCTTGAAATTGCAAAAGATTGTCTGATAAAGTAGAGAACACCAAGAATATTGAAGGTAATTTTGGTTTTCATAAGCTTTATAGAAGCCTGATGTGCAACCATGTATTTTCTCAAGAAATGAGATCTACTAAATTTGCATCTGGTCATTACAGATCAGTGTTATCTTCAACAGATCATCTCTAATATTGTGTAAGAACTTTTTCTTGCTCTTTCCTTTTGTTATCTTCAGCTTCATACTCAAGTGTGGGGGTGAAGAAAAAAACTTGTGCAAAAGACTAGAAACCTAGGCAGTCTCACAAAATTAGATAATCTAAAGGAAGCATGATATGCATAATATATGTTCACTTAGCTTCAGGTAAGAATATAACTGACAAAAAACCGAAAAGTTAATACAAGATCTGTGTATGAAAATACACAAATAGTACTGATTAAAGACAGACAAACCCTACTTAGTAAATTTTAATAGCAATAGGTCCAATGCATAATAAATACAAAAATAATAAATAACCAAAATATTACCTCTAGCAATAATCAGTGGACTACAGGAATATATTGCTTTGCTGTCAGAAGTCAAAATCTAAAAAAAAGTTTCCAATAACAAATAGAAATTGAAATTATGACAAGGTTCGAAGCAAAATTTATATTTAAGGTGCAAATGAGTTACGCATGACCTTTTTTAAAACTACTTTTTTCCAGCATTATATTGTCAAGAAAGGAGAATAAGATTTAGTTACTTCTGCAATATTTATTTTGGATATATGTTTATGACTTTTCCATTGTCTAGCTTTACATAAGTGCTCTTTGAAGCATATAAACTGAATATGGTTTAGTTTTGTATTACACCAGTGGATGTGTCTCAGCCATCCCAGCATAGTGATATCACCTCTGAATAACTTAGCTCATGGTTTCTGTGCACAAGTCACTATCCCAGTGAATGCCTCTAGTGTAATTATCAGTACTATGGAGAGAGAATTCATGAGGTATAAAATAAATATTACATGAACACAATTACTTCAATGTTACACATTTCACTGGTCTCATCATGTTATTTCCACTAGAAAAAATGCAAAATCTTTAGGTATTTTCTCAAATTACACTGAGGAAAAGGAAAAAAAAATATGTAAACATTTCTCACAAACTTATTTATTCAAAGGTTTCCATTTGTAAATATAGTACAGGGTTTATTAAAGGAAAATTATTAGCCTTAAAGTACCAAAAGAAGTAATCAAATTATAAATGAAACAGATTGAATATCAACGGGTTGTGAAAAAATATACACTAGGTTTATCCACACTTACTGAAATTACATCATGTATGTCATGAATAACTTTAGTGAAGAAGTTTCAGACACAAAGCTCTGTCTATTTGGAGGCAATAACAAGTTACATTTCTACATGAGCTAAACCATGAACTTTTGTTGCAGGTTCATTAGTTCAACTTTGTGTTGTTTCTGTACACTAATACTACACCATCTGGTGGAATGTACACACTCACACAGTATCATTTGCACTAGAGGAACACAGTATCACAGTCACACGTCCTTCAAGAACGAACAAATTTGCACTCGCACCCTCAGTCACTTGAGTCACGTCACTGGGGATGTCAGCATGCCAGACCCAGGAAGAATGGTGCAAGATCAAAGACCTCTTAACTTCCCAGGTTGCTAACATGCGGGAAATGTGCTAACATGGCAAGGAAGAAAGCACCGGATGCGCGCCTATTGTTCATGTATAGTCCAAGTGTGTAAACTTATCCACACTCCAGTACTCTTAGTCATCTTCCTCAGGAATTTTGCAGTTGTTGTATAAGAAGTGTGGTGTGAAAGTTAACATTCAGTCCATTTCACTTTACTTTCATAACACTACTGGACTGCACAGCATCTTGCACCACACACTTACTCAGCGCCACATCACACAGGGCCTCTTTATCACAGTCAAGCATTCACCAGTCACAGGACTGCAGCAGATTTGCTCCTTCCATGGTACCATTTTTGGCATCTTTAGAAATCCTCTAACTTGAGCACAGTGTTAAAACTTAACCATACTACCCAACCTCTTTAAATAAGGAAACTTATGTACTTGGAAAATGAAGCTTTGTAACATTGTCCTCAAGATTTGAAACCATTATCTATTGAATTGCAAATTATCTTCTACCACTGTACCAGTTCAGTCACTTAGGTGGGTTGTTGGTATCAACTAAGTTTCCACAAGTAAGTGGAAGAAAGATTTAACCCATATACATTAAGATTCATTCACGCAAAATCAAAGCTAAATTGTACTGGGTTTAAGTCCTCTCTTCCAACAACTTGCAGACACACCTCAGTTCTCACATTGCACATTTAGGGCTTACACTGCAAAATGCAACATTAGCAATCACAAACTAAGAGGGATTTGACATGGCTCACTTGTGTACATGGGGGGAAATATTAGCCAGTCAATAATCTTCAGCTGATACCATTACTATCCAACTCACTATTGCTTGCAAACAGCAACACACAATTTATACTTCATTCAAGAGAACCTGACAGGGAATAATAACCTCTTTTTATTTAAATTTAACATGCAAAACAAAAAAGGAAAAAAAAAAAAATTGAGCATAACCATTTGAAATACTGTTTGAAATATTTAGGTGGTACTCATGTTCATGATTTCAGTTTTTATGTGCCTCAAAATGCCACTAAAGAACAATTAGAGCCGCATCCCATTCTAGTGCCCTAAACACACATGTGCTGTCACCGAAGAACTAGGAGACTAACTGAGGATGTATAATGACAGGAAAAGATTATCTGCATTATCCCAAATTGATCTTAACTACTTTCAAGTATGTTTTTTCAATAGTTTATAAAAAAAAAACAAAAAAAATTGTTGATTGGTAGATTATTTGGTAGATTGGATCTTCAAGAGGACTCAGAATATCTATAAAGACCTGCATTGGAATAAAGCAGAAGGCTGCCCTGCAGATAGAATAGATTAACTTGGCTAACACTAACAGAATTGAAGTGGTAGTAGTTGAAAATCCTTTGTACCCTTGACTAGACACCCTGGAATACTATCCCCACTTGTATTTATTTTACAGTAGATGGATCAGTTACCAGTAGGGTACCCGACTCATGGCTACAGCACCATTCATTCCCACATAAAGGCACTTGAAAGGACTGGCTTTCAAAAACCACAGTTCATAAATAGGACTCACTTTGGAAAAGTTTTACATGCTTTACAGAGCAAATGAGGCAGATCTATTCCTGGGAGCTGGAATGATTCACTGGAAATGATTTTCTGATATTCTCATAAAAGAAGATATTCCCGTCATTCAAGAAAAGTTTTAGATATTTTCACACTCTTCCGAGGCCATCCGGTCGTCATCGCACATTCGGCCAAACTGCCGCACTTGCGATCGTCCATGTTTGTCTGTTCACTCACCACACACCCCACGCGCTGAACGGTCACCACTCACCACAGCCGGGCAACGCTCTTCCCTCACTCCATGCAGACACACCGCATCTGACTCACTGCATCGACTCACCACAGACTAAACTCGCCACTCATCTGAAAAGCCAAGTTAGGGGCTACTACCAGTTAGATGACACTTAAGGACGTAATCCAGTCACACGCACTTCCCTCCACCTCCCCTAAACAATGTGATGACTATCTGATATACAAAAGAACTTGTATTCTCTCAAAGACACACTATGGAAGAGTGAAGCATTTCTCACACAAGCTGTGGTTGAGGAAAGCTTTCATATCACCAGATTTTACCATACAGTCTCAGTACATTCAAAAGAAAATTTATAAATATAGAACAGGCACCTTAACATTCTGAAAGATGTGTGGGTATTTTATGTTCCTTTATTTAGTTTATGTACTTTATTCAACTCCTATATTCCCATAACCTCATAAATACTTATAACTAAGACTATATTATACTAGAGAAATTAGACCTAGTATCAAATCTACATCTGAAAATTGGGATATATGGCTTGAAAACTCTGAATGAATAACTGTGAATGAGCTAGAATAAATGACTGAATGAGTAAGAATGACCTGGTTGGATGAATAATAGGAGTCAGTGAGTGATTGAGCAAACGAGCAAGTGACTAAACTTACCACAGGAAAGAAAAAATTGGCAACTCATTCTAGAGTACTCCAATTTGCCAATCTCTTGAGAAAAAAATAGTGAAGTGGAATAAGGAACAGATTTCTATTAAAAAAAATAAAAACAATAAAAATATTGCATACAAGTTTTAACATATAAAACATGTATACATTAGTAGCAAGTACCATTTGATTACAATAAGAGACTTGATGAATCGGAGTATTCTAGAGTCTAGGGCGAGTTGCTACGGTTTCCTTCCTGGGAATGGATGTAAATGAGTGAGTGAGTGGCTGAGTGAACAAGTGAGTGAGTGAGTGGCTGAGTGAACAAGTGAGTGAGTGAGTGGCTGAGTGAGTGAGTGAGTGAGTGAGTGGCTGAGTGAGTGAGTGAGTGAGTGGCTGAGTGAGTGAGTGAGTGAGTGGCTGAGTGAGTGAGTGGCTGAGTGAGTGAGTGAGTGAGTGGCTGAGTGAGTGAGTGAGTGAGTGGCTGAGTCAACAAGTGAGTGAGTGGCTGAGTCAACAAGTGAGTGAGTGGCTGAGTCAACAAGTGAGTGAGTGGCTGAGTCAACAAGTGAGTGAGTGGCTGAGTCAACAAGTGAGTGAGTGGCTGAGTCAACAAGTGAGTGAGTGGCTGAGTCAACAAGTGAGTGAGTGGCTGAGTCAACAAGTGAGTGAGTGGCTGAGTCAACAAGTGAGTGAGTGGCTGAGTCAACAAGTGAGTGAGTGGCTGAGTCAACAAGTGAGTGAGTGGCTGAGTCAACAAGTGAGTGAGTGGCTGAGTCAACAAGTGAGTGAGTGGCTGAGTCAACAAGTGAGTGAGTGGCTGAGTCAACAAGTGAGTGAGTGGCTGAGTCAACAAGTGAGTGAGTGGCTGAGTCAACAAGTGAGTGAGTGGCTGAGTCAACAAGTGAGTGAGTGGCTGAGTCAACAAGTGAGTGAGTGGCTGAGTCAACAAGTGAGTGAGTGGCTGAGTCAACAAGTGAGTGAGTGGCTGAGTCAACAAGTGAGTGAGTGGCTGAGTCAACAAGTGAGTGAGTGGCTGAGTGAGTGAGTGAGTGAGTGGCTGAGTCAACAAGTGAGTGAGTGGCTGAGTCAACAAGTGAGTGAGTGGCTGAGTCAACAAGTGAGTGAGTGGCTGAGTCAACAAGTGAGTGAGTGGCTGAGTCAACAAGTGAGTGAGTGGCTGAGTCAACAAGTGAGTGAGTGGCTGAGTCAACAAGTGAGTGAGTGGCTGAGTCAACAAGTGAGTGAGTGGCTGAGTCAACAAGTGAGTGAGTGGCTGAGTCAACAAGTGAGTGAGTGGCTGAGTCAACAAGTGAGTGAGTGGCTGAGTCAACAAGTGAGTGAGTGGCTGAGTCAACAAGTGAGTGAGTGGCTGAGTCAACAAGTGAGTGAGTGGCTGAGTCAACAAGTGAGTGAGTGGCTGAGTCAACAAGTGAGTGAGTGGCTGAGTCAACAAGTGAGTGAGTGGCTGAGTCAACAAGTGAGTGAGTGGCTGAGTCAACAAGTGAGTGAGTGGCTGAGTCAACAAGTGAGTGAGTGGCTGAGTCAACAAGTGAGTGAGTGGCTGAGTCAACAAGTGAGTGAGTGGCTGAGTCAACAAGTGAGTGAGTGGCTGAGTCAACAAGTGAGTGAGTGGCTGAGTCAACAAGTGAGTGAGTGGCTGAGTCAACAAGTGAGTGAGTGGCTGAGTCAACAAGTGAGTGAGTGGCTGAGTCAACAAGTGAGTGAGTGGCTGAGTCAACAAGTGAGTGAGTGGCTGAGTCAACAAGTGAGTGAGTGGCTGAGTCAACAAGTGAGTGAGTGGCTGAGTCAACAAGTGAGTGAGTGGCTGAGTCAACAAGTGAGTGAGTGGCTGAGTCAACAAGTGAGTGAGTGGCTGAGTCAACAAGTGAGTGAGTGGCTGAGTCAACAAGTGAGTGAGTGGCTGAGTCAACAAGTGAGTGAGTGGCTGAGTCAACAAGTGAGTGAGTGGCTGAGTCAACAAGTGAGTGAGTGGCTGAGTCAACAAGTGAGTGAGTGGCTGAGTCAACAAGTGAGTGAGTGGCTGAGTCAACAAGTGAGTGAGTGGCTGAGTCAACAAGTGAGTGAGTGGCTGAGTCAACAAGTGAGTGAGTGGCTGAGTCAACAAGTGAGTGAGTGGCTGAGTCAACAAGTGAGTGAGTGGCTGAGTCAACAAGTGAGTGAGTGGCTGAGTCAACAAGTGAGTGAGTGGCTGAGTCAACAAGTGAGTGAGTGGCTGAGTCAACAAGTGAGTGAGTGGCTGAGTCAACAAGTGAGTGAGTGGCTGAGTCAACAAGTGAGTGAGTGGCTGAGTCAACAAGTGAGTGAGTGGCTGAGTCAACAAGTGAGTGAGTGGCTGAGTCAACAAGTGAGTGAGTGGCTGAGTCAACAACTGAGTGAGTGGCTGAGTCAACAAGTGAGTGAGTGGCTGAGTCAACAAGTGAGTGAGTGGCTGAGTCAACAAGTGAGTGAGTGGCTGAGTCAACAAGTGAGTGAGTGGCTGAGTCAACAAGTGAGTGAGTGGCTGAGTCAACAACTGAGTGAGTGGCTGAGTCAACAAGTGAGTGAGTGGCTGAGTGAAAGTGTGAATGAAGAAACAAGTGTGAATAAATGTGAATGAATGAATAAGTCAAAATACAAAAATTCAAAGTCTATTAAGTTCTGTTGATCTTTCCTGCCTCTATAATCTCATTATTCTTATCCACACAACCCAACTAAGTATGTCTACCTAATATGTCTTGACTGAACTTCTCCAAAAGGGTTTTAAGGCCTGTAATACTGTAATTGACCCCTTCAATCAATAAGATTAGATCTACAGCATATGTATTGCCCGTAAACCTTTCTTTCTAAGTAACCTGAGTGAAAACCTGAAAAGCCCCAATCTTCATTTCCCTCTTCAGCCCTCTAAATGTAAATCTCTTAAAAATCTGTAAGCTAAAACCGTCAGCCAATCCTAGAATTACAAAGGTTCACAAGTTACTTGCTCATTTGCCAAGAAATGATTGTTAATCAGTGATTATATTCTGCACTTTTGTATTTTACATTAAATATAAAAATATGAAAACATGAGCAAGTAATGTATGAACTTTCACATATCCAGACCATGTGTTCAGCTTAGGAATGTAGACACCTAGAAGAAACATGTTAGTATCCAGAGCCCCATTAAATTACCCCTATACCCACAGCCAACATATCACCTACCTAAGAGTACTTACCAAGTGCTGTTGTTTTTCAAGCGACGGATTTCTTTAGTTGCCCACATTGCAAGGGTCTTTGTCTTTGAAGTCTTGGAGCGTCGGCCTTGAGAAAGTAGATTGGTGATAGGATCAGTCTCCACCAACTGAAGCATGTCTGTTCCAAACACAGAACACAAGTCCCTGTCGTAAGAAACTTCGGTTAGTATTAAGAGAAATTTCAGAAGTCAGAAAATATGGGATAACCTGAAAGTACATGATATATATAAAAATGCTATAAATTAATATGGCGAAAAAATCTTATATCAAAATTTGCACAATTTTTCAAACTAATAGAGTAATAATCACTATCTCAACTCACCCAATCAGACCAGCTGAACTAGCAATAACAGGATCAGATTTTTCATCATCTGTAGCAACGGAAGTGATAAAAGAGATCATGTGGGGCACATGTTGACGCAGGAGCTGTACTTCCTGGTTTGGTGTTGCCCCATCGCCTTTTAAACCCTGAACAATACCAGTATAAGCCTCCAAACAGCTTTCACGTAATTCATTAAGGTAATCCAGCATATCAAAGTCAGAGCGATCAACTTGGGCTTGAGATGCCTGGTGAAGCATTTGAAGGACAACTTCCAAGTATTTGGTAAACTTGGGTCCTAGAGCTAAAGCCATATCACCAAATACTGAGAGTATGGATGGTTTCACATTTCTGTGAACATTATTATTCCCAAGATTCTCCACCAACATGGACATCAGTTCATCGCAGAAGGGCTCTACTTTATCACCCAGAGCACGACAGATGTCTCCTGTAACCCCCACAGCAGCTGAGCATACAGGGTAGTCCTCAACATTCCGCAAGCCCAAAGACAAGAAAGGCTTGAATGCCTCCATGTATTTCAAGAAGTTGTGTCCTAACACCTCCACCAGAGTGGAAACAGCAAGAAGTGCATCCTCCTGCACGCCCCCTGACTTGCCCTGAGACGTCTGGAACATTTGCAGCAGAGCAGCCATGATAGGGTCACTGATTTTTGGAGCATCTTCAGGGGTTACTTTCCTTAAAACTGACTGGAGAGTTGCACATAACAGTGACTGAATATCATTCACCTGAACTCTATCGCTATGGGACTGAATCTGTGACTCCATGTGCAATACTTGCTGAAGCCTTTCCAGAATTATCATAGTAGTTTTTTGGACAGTTGGATAGCAATCCCTTGGAGAATTCTTCATAAGTTCCATGAGGGCCTCATAGGCAGCATTTCTTAAATTACACTGGTTTCCATCAGCTCGGTCTGTAGTTTGCAATAGAACATCTACCAAGGGGTCAAAGAATGCAGACAGACAATAGGTTGGTGGCTCGCCATCAACATCTCCAGTATCTGCTTGTTCATAAGCAGCTTCTGCTAGTGAACTGAGAGCCCAGCAAACATTTGATGCCACCCTCGGTTCTCCCTTCAAGCTGTGAACTAATGCTTCCAGCAACAACTTGAGGTAAGTGTCATTGCATGCTGCATCTGGGATTAGTTCACACACTCGACCCAGAGTCCAAGCTGTTGTGTCTCGCACCACTACAGACGAATCACTAAGAGCCTCAATCAGGGTTGGCATTGCCTGTTCCACCATTGGTTTAAGGTTGGTTGGATCAGGGCCTTCCAAAATCGAACCTGTAAAAAGGATTTTTCTTTAATTTATAAAGAAAAGCAACATTCAATATATTGCAATGAATACAAGAACTTTAGAGGTTTTTATGTAACAAAATTTTATACCAACCAAATGCCATTATCGCTGCATCTCGGAGTCTCCAGTCAGTGTGCTTAATATTCTCCTTTACGAAAGGCAGGACATGGGGTACAATATCATCTTCAGTGCATGTCGCAAGAAGCATCACACACACCCCAGCTGCTTTGCAGGGGTTCCACTCATCATCATCATCTGCTTCCTCTTGCTTTCCAAGTGTCATCATCAGTACTGGGACTAGATACTATAAGAAAGAGAATTGTTAGCTCTAAAATTCTGCAAAGTGATTTCCGTAAAAAATACAGCACAATTCAATAAAAATATGTAGATACCCAATACTGCAATAAACATACCTGCAATGCTCCCTTGGCATAGAAGCGAGAGGTTCTCTCTGGGGGACGGCCAAGCTCAGCTGCCTCAGAAGCCTCAATGGCAAGATCCACTTCTTCATCACACACATTCGACCAGAACTCGATTCCTTGTAGTGCTACTTCATCGATGTCACTCTTCATGGCTTCGAGAGTGATCTTTGTAAGAAAATATTTAATTAAGAAACAAAATAAAAACTTTAATCCTGTTTCTAGTACGTAACTTATACGATAGAGTGGTCATACCTATCTGAGCTTAACAATAGCCAACCACAGATAAAAGTTACAGATGGAAATATATTGATGGAGAACAATGGAGCTAATGTAAATACCATAAAATCCAATTAATCCTTATGAGAGTACTGAATACAAAGAAAAGTCTCAGCAAAACTGAATGCCATTGTCAATTTACTTTTACTACATTTCAAAATGTGTAGCTACAAATGATTCAGGTAATTTTAACAATATTTCAAAAGCACAAATAAAAACCACTTACTGCAAACAGTGCAGGTCCCATATAATGCTCCATGTACTGATAATATAGGGACATTATTTTTACCAAACATTGTAGGGCAGCAACTTTAATTTGAGTATTGGTAGATTGGGTTGCTTCACAAACCACCTGCAAAAAAAAAAAATATTTAAAATACGCTTTAGCTTAGTTATATCACTAAGGGAAATATCAATGTAGTACAATAGAAAAACTTAATACCTGAATAAAGCAAAATACCTACTTGCATAATAAAATGTCTTTCAGCATCCCTTTCGAAGTTCTGTTTTGTAAATTCAAGTGAGTTAAGAAGTGCTGTCGTTGCTGCAAGTCTAACATGATCATTGGGTTCATCACGCTTCATACCATGGACAATAGCAGTGAGGATATTGTTACTCTGTGAAGCTATGGCATCTGGCTCTATATCCTGAAATGAATAAAACCAAAATGCATATTTAAAATATACATGCACAAGTATGGTCTTTTATATATAATCAAACTTGAACTATCAAAGTAATAAAAACCTGTTCAAATACCAAAGTTCCGACACTGTCAAAACTTCCACTGGGTTAAAAGTAAAATAAATTTCAATTTTAAATCACTGAAGTACTTTTTCATTTCCAATATTGCAGTACTGTTTGAACTTACTCACCTGACAAATATATCCAATAGCCTCTAAAGTTGACTCTTTAGTCATATCCGTGGCTCCAGGAGCCGTTATATTTGCCACCAATCTGTCTATTAAGTTTGGCCATTGGCCTACAGGAATTTCTGTCAATGCAATGTAGGCAACACATTGTGCTGCTGAGCTTGGCCGGTTTTGCTCTGTACCTAATGCTCCCAAAACCTAAAAATAAAGTTTACAATTAAATTTTTCTGAGGCATTAATTCACTCATAAAATAAAAGGAAATAAGCAAATATTCACAAAAATATACACAAACAACAAAGCACCACTGGTATAAATATATACACAAAAACAATGCACCAACATCACAATCATTCTTACATTAGCCTTAACGTAGTCCCTGACATCTGGTGGAAATGCCAGCCACCGCTGCTGATACTGTACTTTAACTTTGGGATCATTGGAAGCTAATGTGTTTTTCAGCTGAATACCCGCGGCCATTCGGGCCACGGTGGAATTTCCTCCATGGTGCAATACATCACTCAGTACTTTCACATATTCCGGCTGTAAAATAAAGGAAATTTTATAAGATTCTTAACATCCTTATACAGTACCATATATACTTGTGCATTCATTGTCTGATTTGAAAAACTTGAGCACTGCACTTGAGGAAAATAAACTAAATAATCTATTAATTTATATTAAATTAAATCTTTTGAAAGTAAGAGAAAAACCTTTATAATATACATCAGTCATATTAATCACGAACAGATTGTGACAAATCTAAATGCTCTAACATTTACTTCACAATAATAAGAGACTTACCAAATTTGATTGTGCTGCCTGCTCTAGATAATTTAATGCAGTTTCCAACTCAGTTTTATCTGAAAATATACAAAGATTTTACAATCACCCTTATATAGACATTATCACCATACACTGATATTTATGTAACTCAAGTACCCAATGGGTATAGAACGAGTCAAGCCCATAAAGCCTACATCTTGGAATTGCCAACTAATCTAAAATGCAATAAATACAAGTTTCAAACTATTACCACATAAGAACCAAACCACTAAATGTAGTTTCCAAGTCAGGTAATTTAATTAAACAAACTTTCTTCTAATAAAGGACTAAAACTAGGTTACTAAATTGAAGAATGAAGGAGAAATAAAATAAAAATAATATAATTATATATAAACAATGGCATGCACTGTCATATGTGGATGCCCAGAAAAAGATGGATGTGTGGAAATGGTACTGTACTTGCATGAAAGAGGCA
The DNA here is from genome assembly GCF_019202785.1 of Penaeus chinensis. Lineage (NCBI taxonomy): Eukaryota > Metazoa > Arthropoda > Malacostraca > Decapoda > Penaeidae > Penaeus > Penaeus chinensis. The sequence goes on along the minus strand of NC_061851.1, from coordinate 24,252,775 downwards.
AACAAGAGAGAAAAATTGTTCCTCTTAATGTGTTTGCACATGTGAATAGAGAGAAGTATAAATAGATATTGTGGTTCCACGTATGCAAAGCAAGCATACAAGCAAAAGTGCCAAATGTGAATTATATAAGGAATTATCAATAATGTCAATTAGTTTGACATGTGAATCTGTGCATTTCTTGTATGTGTAAGTGAATGTACATGTGTATGTGTGTGTGTTTGTGTGGAGATCAACTGCAACTCTACTGACCCAGTACTAATTAAGAATCTAAAATCCTAATTTGAATTTTCTTCTTAAGAATTGAATAAGTTCTATTTGGATTTTATTTCTTTAAATATTACCTTTGAAAAGAAATTGTATATATTTAAATAAGGATCATGTACCGATAAAATGAGGGGGGAAAAAGGAAAACAAAGAAATCTTTGACAGCACAGCACAACTTTTTAAGGTCCTATTTAGAAAAAATTGCCATATTACATTTAATGGATAACAGTGTTAGTTTAAAGGTATTACAAGTTAGGCCAATCAAGAATATTACCATTACTAATTGGGGCCATATCAAACAATAGCCATAGTCTCCATGTTTCAAGATCTGGCAAAGACCAACAACAAATGGTGCATAGACTGGTTTATTATTCAACCTTATGTTTTGAGGGTATTATACAAGTTTACCTCACCAAAATATACATCGCAGGGGGTTCTTAGTCTTCGTTGCTAAAGTTACAGTGGGTACCCTTTTTAACCCCTTCCCGACAGGTCACATCTCTGGACATCATAACAAACCGCTTGAAATGTGGTGTGCAGCTGTACGCCGCGGCGGCGCGCCAAAGCGCTCCGTGGCAGTGATTCAGCTTGATGTACCAAACTCTCGCGCTCAAAGTCAGCACGTTGCCATTGATCGCCAGAGCGTAGTTTTTTTGGGTTTTTTTTATAGTTTTCTAAACCCATCCCCAAGGAGTTAATATCAGACTACTGTCATCCTTAACACCTGAGCAGACATGTTTTCTATCAAAACTGAAGTTAAGCTAATTCAACCCCTCGGTGTCTAATATCAGAAATCTCTTGGTGTCCTAAACTCTGGTGATTTCTGGCAACACCCAGTCGCTAGGTGCGGTAGTCTGCTACATGTAGCAGAACTTCCCGCTCCACACACACAATCATGCCGCCACGTGTTTAGCGGTTCCCTGCAGACCATGCAGTTTGTTAGGACACCTCTACATGTGACCGTCCATAGTGGATTAACATTACTTTCATCTGAGAGTATGTAACCCCTATAACTGCAAGCTGATAGCATGTTTTTTTTTTTTTTTTAATAGGAGTTGGTTTAGCCACATGGATTTTTTTTTTTTAGGGGGGGGGGGGGGGCATACATTAACCGACAAACACCGAAAGTGCATGCATACATGCACTAAGCCACTCCAATTTTGATTTTATTTTACACTCATTGTTATACACGTGATTATTCCCAAAGTAATCAATTACTAGACATACATGACCTAACTAGTTTATCCCATTCTCTGAAATGTTGATACTTATATTACTACTATTAAAGTTCTATGAACTAAAAGATTAACCCATTTCTGCTGGGTCATGCCTTGCAGCATCATAACAAACCGCTTGGTCTGCGGAGTACGGCTCTACACCGTGGCAGTACGAGCCGGGTGTACCGATTGATGTAGCAAACTCCTGCGCTCAAAGTCAGCTCGTTGCCATTGATCTCCTGAGTGTAGAATTCACCCTGCATGTAAGGGTGTGTGTGTGTGTGGGGGGGGGGGGGGGGTGCTCACATATTTAACCTAGAACAAGAATTTACACATTGAATTGCAATATGTTAAGTCTTGTATGTTCAGGACAGCTTTATTCATTGATTTGTTGGAGTTGGGGACTTAATTCTGACGTATGCTGGCCTCGTAAAATTTTACTTGATTGCCTCCTTGGTGACTAAGCCCTTGTGGAGTCATTTCAGTGTAAACAAAAATAAATAAAAATCTTTAGAGGAGAATACTTGTACTTCTGAAAAACTAAATATAAGGAAGGAAGGAAGGAAGGAAGGAAGGAAGGAAGGAAGGAAGGAAGGAAGGAAGGAAGGAAAGAAGGAAGGAAGGAAGGAAGGAAGGGAGAAAAGAAAAAGGAGGAAAAAAGAAAAAAAAAAAAAAAAAAAAAAAGAGATCCGCAAGAACTAGGCCACTCCTATGACCCCAACTTGGAATTCCAAGCCTAAAAGTACATACCAATAGTGGTAAGATTTGTCCCTCTTTCCTCCTCTGCAATCAGATTCTTACTATTCAGTTGTGTATTTTTAATTAGGACTTTTTTCTTATTGCAATTATTTGGGTAGTCTACTAAGAAATCAAATTGACATCTAGAAAAGTTTTGAATTATAAAGTCCATAGAATTTGGTATCAATTGCCTGATAGCATTTGCAAACAGTTGGAGGAATTAATAGGTAACATCCAAAAACTCCCATATCTTGAAGTTATTCTTGCACTGACAACTGCAAGAATATCTTCAATTTGCCCTAGCTTAGTGCATACTGTACAGATGAACCTTCAGGAATGTGGTATGTTTACCTCCACCTCAGCTGGGTCAAGAAGTCTGTAACAAGACACATCGCAGACTTGTCTTGGCTCTATCTTGTTCGTCGATATGGGGGACATTTAGTATTCCCCGCTTTCCCGATAATACTTCATGACCTCCCCAATTAACATGTTTTACATCATTACTAATTTTGCCTATCACTGACTTGAACACTGTGAAGGCACATTAGACACGAGGAATCTAGCCACACCAAAACAAAGGGATTTTTCAACTATGGACTGTTTTGAGAAAATTACTTCCAAGTAAAACTTACCGTGAAATGTGATACAATTTTTCCGGACTAAATCAGAACCTAGCAACAGATTTTTTCATAATCATATCATACCTCAAACAATTTGGCAAATAGTGATGATCCACTACACATGCTGGTAGAAGCGCAGTTGTAATAGTAGGTAAGAAAGTAGATTTTGCCTCATTCTCGTCTGTTCAAGTGTATCCGAAAGGGATTAAGGCACCTCAAATACATACAAGACTTCACTATTGTCTTCAATAATAGTTAAATACCTCGCAACTAAAATTCTCTGCATCATTTCACAGCAATCATACTATTCTAAAAATTATCGCTGAATACCAAAAACCCTAAACCCCTTTTCTCGCCGACTAGGTGCACCCTCCAGGCCCCTTCTCATCCTTCTTCCTAGATTTTCATTCCTTTTCCCCATTACAACACCCCACACCCAGCCCCAACGGCCTAGAGCCCCCGCCCGCCCGCCCGCCCAGCCTGAGGGGGGAGAAATTCAGAAAAACGTTATAGGCCTACCCCCTCCCACGTGTCGGCGGCCTTGCCTCAATATTCAAGTCATTTTCCACCACATTTTGGAGCATGGCGAGGTCGTTATCTCCGTTGCAGTGAGGCGATGGGGAGTTTTTCATTTTTATTTTTTTAAACCACGAGTGGAAGTTTGGAGTTGTTGACAACGTTAATATGGCCGCCTGGAGCCAGACCGCTTTTGCGGGTTTATTTCGCCTTACAACTTCACCCATGCCTCATCTGCGCTTAAACTACGTGACATTCGTTCTGCCGCGAAGGGCGAGTGTGCTGATCGGCTCCAATTTATCGGAATTTGTGAAATCTCTGGCCATTTCGTCCGATTCACGTATGGTAACAACCAAGGCGGGAAGACCCACCGATACATTCCTCTCTTTTCTAATGCATTTCGGCGGACATTCGCCCATCTGCGTGCTTTACTCACCTGGCGATGTAGTTTTCTCGAGTATTTGTATAACCTGTTCCATATTTGAGGGCGAGCGCTGGGGAAACGAGCGGCGATAAATAATTCCCTGCGAGAGACACCGGTAGAGGAGTTACCACATGTGCGGCGGAGGAATATCCCTTCGCCGAGATGAATCACCCTCGATATTATTTTTCCTCTCCTACTCTGCTTTATTTCGGTCGACACGCTGCTTGGTAAAATGTGCTGAAAAATGATGGGTTCGGAGGTATAATTTGTGATATACTTTGGGATGAAAGATTGGCGAAACACAGGGACTACTTTCTCTGTATGTTACCGCGCAAATACGACAGATGTCACATGGGAAGGTTTCAAATGCCGAATAATGCTTAATTATGACTTATAGGACTAGAAACTATGTTGAGAAAGAATGTATAACTTGGAAACTATATGTGAATATATTTATTTATAACTGTAATGCTGCGCAATGTTATTTTTAAATTATGTTACTGAACGGTGTTCTCATTTCATTTGAATTTTTCCCCGTACAATTTATAACAGTTAGAACACAGAAATAATAAAAAACACTTCGTATTAAACAACCTTTATCATTAATCCCCAGATAAAATTCAAAATTACATCATTGCCAACAAAAAAATATACGTTAAATGAGACCTTCCCAATGCGTGCGTGCCATCGAACGCTTTTTATTTTTATTTTTTTCATCTTTGCAAGTCATAACAGACTAAAAAAAATACATTCATCGTATCAAGAGTAACTTGAGCTCGAGGATGAAATATCATGTAACGCTGCTGGTAGTCCCTGTCGTGCATGGTAGTTGTGTTTGCATGAAACCTTGGATAAAGTTCCCAGCCCAAGGTCATTACTTAAAGACAGATCCGGATATATGACATTTCTCTAATTCATCGCCTTGGCCTTGAGTTCATTCCATTATTCCTTCTTTCATATTTCTACAACTACATTGGGCTTTGTAATCTTGAATGGGTTACGTTTGTTTGTTTAATCCTTTGTCTAAAAATGTGGTATCGATTACGCGCAAATTGCCGGAGTTGAAAGCACTACCAGCTTGAGTGATGTTTTGATTTTTTTTTTTCTTTTTACTCTTACACTGTTGGCGTCTCTGTTCCTATTGGGAAATCAGGTCCTCGTCAGGATATTGCGTGCGTAAAAATGATTCAGTATATTTTTTTCAGAGAACTGTATCAGCTAAAGAATAAAACGTGTAAAGAAAAAGAAAATTATTTTGTATCTGAGTTTTATATATATTTGTCCCTAATCATACCTGTTTATTAAATTGCAAATAAACGCACAGTGAACAAACCGTTATTGAGGAACTATTATGGATCATCACACACCACACATATACATTCATACAAACATACACACAAACATAATTATATATATATATATATTAATATATACATATGTATGCAGATATATGTATACATATATTGACATACATATATAGATATATATAAAAAAAATATATATTTATATACATAAACGCGCGCGCGCGCGCACACACATACACACACACACACACACACGCACACACACACACACACACACGCATACACACACACACACATACACACACACACACAAACAAACACATACAATCACACACGCAGACACACACACACACACACACACACACACACACACATATATATATATATTTATATGAATATATATATATATATATATGAGTGTGTGTTTGTGTGTATGTATACATATACATATGCATTTATATCCTTATGAATATATATTATCCTTATGTGTCTATATTTATACTTATGTGTATATATACATATGTTTATGTATATATATGTATATATAAAGCATAAATATATTTACATATGTATTTATGTTTATATATATGTATATATAAACATGTGTGTGTGTGTGTGTACATTTAAACTCGTGCACACACACACACACACACATATGTATAGCTATATATATAGATAGATAGATAGATATGTATAATATACATATACATAATATACATATATATACTTTACGTATATATATATATATTTATATATACATATATATACATACATACACGTATACGACGTAAAGTATATGTGTGTGTGATTGTATATGTATATACGAATGTATAGAAACATTCACACTAGTTTGAGAGAGGGAGAGGGAGGACTAACTACAGTGTAGTTTTGTGTACCAGAAAAGAAGCATATTGCCTGTCTAGGACTCGAGCAGCAGAAAGTGCGTGATGGCTTTTGCAAATGGTAGCCATACAGGCACATTTACACGAACAACTTCTGCCAAGACTGTGTATGTTCGTCGACTCTTTCTTTCTTTCTTTCTTTAGTTTCAAAATTATTGTCTTGATTGTATACTTAATGTCGTATTGGATAATATAGTATTCAATACGGCGATTCCACCATCAACATTTTGAAAAGTTGTATTGTGAAAGAACTCGAGCGATAAGTAGTATAAAGATAATATTAATAACACCTTATATTAAATGTTCGGTTACCAGACACTCTCAGAGGAGTAACACGTGTTGAGCATTCTAAACGGAAAATTCATAAGTCTCGATTTGAAAAAAAGGTTCACCCGATTTACAAGGAGAGATGTTACACCCTAAAGTTCCCCTCATGATAAATGACATAACAAAAAGAATAATTTATTTAAATGAATGAAACTGTTTCTTTAAAGTAATTACTCCGAAAGGTTGACATTAAAGTTATTTCTCGTAGTCTCTTTTCTAAATTCATCGCATTTGAATATTAAGATACATATTATTGCATAAACATGACAAAAACTAAAAACTGCATAGCACTTTTCAGTCACACAGAACGGTGTGACGGTAGCAATAATAGAAATTAATTGTTCAAAAGGGCGGCATTGTGCAACAGTGCTATCGGGAGAAGTCAACGTTCTTTGTTGTGACTCTTAATGTTGAGGAAATGAAATGGGACCGAATGCTTTTAACGTGGAATGCTGAGAATACAAAGGAAATAACACACACACACAGACACACACACACACACAGGCACACACACACACACACACACACACACACACACACACACACACACACACACACACACACACACACACACACACACACACACACACATACACACACACACACAGACACACACACACAAACACACACACACACACACACACATATATATATAATATATATAATATATTATATAAATATATATATGTAATATATATATATGTATATGCAATGTATATATATAATATATATACATATATATAAACATATCTGTATATACACATATGTATTTATATACATTGACATGTACATATATATATACATATATATATACATTTAAATAAATAAATAAACATTTATATATATATATATATATATATATATATATATGCAAAGGTATGTGTATATATCAATATAAATACATATATACATATACATATATAAGTATAAGTAAATATCTATAAATGTTTGTATACAAATATGTGTATATATGAATATGCATATATATATATATATATATATATATGTATGTGCGTGTGTGTGTGTGTGTGTGTGTGTGTACGTGTGTGTACGTGTGTGTGTACGTGTGTGTGTATGTGTGTGTGTGTGTGTACGTGTGTGTGTGTGTGTGTGTGTGTGTGTACGTGTGTGTGTGTTATTTCCTTTGTATTCTCAGCATTCCACGTTAAAATAATTCGGTCCCATTTCATAGATAGATAGATAGATATAAAGGTAGATAGATATAAATACAGATATATATAAGTATGTGAATATTTATATAATTGTATAATAATGTATATATACGCATATACGTATATATATATATATATATATATATATATACATATATATACATATATACATACACACATATGTATATATATACATATATGTATACACGATTATATAGATATACATACTTATATATATATTTGTATCTATATATATCTACCTTTCTGTCTATATATACATATATAAACATACATACATATATACATATATATGTATATATATATATATACATATGCATTTGTGTGTGTTGTAAATATATTTGTTATTATAATTTTCATTATTGTTATTATTATCATTATTATCATTGTTATTATTTCTAATATTATTTTTATTATTACTACTATTAATGGTATTATTATTACTGTTATCATTATCAATATCTTTTATTATTATTATTATCATTATTATTGTTATTACTATTACCATTATAGTTATTATTAACAATATTACTGTTATCTTTATAATTATTATTATCACCATTATTATTATTTCTATTGTCATTAGCATCATGATAATTCTTCTTATTATCATTATTAAGATTATTATTATCCTTATCATTTGTATTATTTCTAGTGCTATTATCATTATTATCATTATTCGCATTCATCTTAACATTACCATTATCATTAACATCTGTATTACCATAGTAATTATTGGTGAGCGAAAGATAAAGAGACACTTACATCGAAGGGCGTCATTTCAGCTTTGCGAAGTTCGCAATATATATATATATATATATATATATATATATATATGTATATATATGTATATATATGTATATATATATATATATATGTATATATATGTATATATATGTATATATATATATATATATATATATATATTGCGACCCTCCCCCCTGGAGAAATGTTTTGAAAAATCAGTTATTCTAGAAATATTTTGAAGCTGCGACCAGAGCTAAAAGGGAGTAATTTAGGGATAAAATCTTGCGAGCATGACTCCAACGTGTCATTTCTTGCTATCTGTAGCAGCCTTGTAAATACTTGGGCAAATGTCGGTATTGAATTTCTTCCCCCCCCCCCCCCTCATTGGTTAATGGTTAATGGTTTTAACAAATGAATGTGCTGGACATCAAAGTATTGTGGTGAAAGGGATTTCAATGAGTTCTTTATTTGAATAAAATGTGTTAGATTTCAGCGGTCATACAGCATTATATATGTATGTATATGTTTATTTATTATATATATATTCCTATGTATATATACATATAATATATATATATATATATATTTGTGTTTGTGTGTATGGATGTGCATTATATATGTGTGTGTATATATATATATATATATATATATAAAAGTATATATATATTTCTTTATATATATACATATATGTGTGTATATATGTATCTATATATATATATATATATATATACATACATATATACACACACGTATTTGTAAATATATGTTTATACATACACACACACACACACACACACACACATATATATATATATATATATATATGTATGTATATCTATATGTGTGTGTGTGTGTGTTTGTGTGTGTGTGTATATATATATATATATATATATATATATATATATTTATGTGTGTGCGTGTGTATATAGTCTCGAGTTCAATTCCCCGCCGCGGCAGTTGTAAAATGCCTGCGCTGCGACTTTTAGCTCGAGTTCTTTCTCACGGCGAAAAACCAACTATCGCCTTGAGAGGTCAACCACAGGCGTCACAAAAGTCGCTGCAGTGGAACAAGTGGTACAGCACTGACCCGCGGTTGATCTGGAAATGTAACCAGTCAGGCAAAGATGGTACTCCCAAATAACCTTTCAATAATGAACTAAAAGAGGCCTAAGTCCTATATTGGAATGAATGGCTGTTGAATTATATATATATATATATATATATATATGTATATATACATATATGTATATATACATATATATACACATATATGTTATATATATATATATATATATATATATATATATATATATATATATATATACGTATATACATATATATAGTATATAATGTGAGTGTGTGTGCATTTTATATATATGTATATATATACACATATATATATAATGTATATACATATATATATAATATATATGTATATATATGCACATATATATCTATATATCTATATATATATATATATATATATATATATATATATATATATATATACATACACATACTGTTCTTGTTAGTTTAATTATTGTAATAATGTTTTTCTTAATACAACTATTTAATGCTATTTTTGCATGTACTTTGATATGTTCTGATTCTAATGACAAATTAGTTATAATTGACAGTAGTAAAATTAAGCCAATTAAAAAAACAAAACAAAAACAAGAAGAAGAAAATAGTAACGGTTTCTTCTTCAAACAAATAAATGTGTTAAAGACATCAAAAGTCACATAGCACTATAGTAAAGTATTATGGTGAAAGGGGTTTAAAGGAGTTCTTTATTAGAACAAAATGTCTTAAATTTCAACAGTTGTGGTATTATAAGATAGTATGGTAGTTCAATTGGTGGAAAGACAGGAAGTAAAAGGGGTAGGTTGAGGAATAAATCAAACATTGAAAACAGTTCTTTCTAAAGTGGCACGTGTGTTGTTGGTACATTTATTGCTGGCCTGAACAGACAACAGGAAATTTAATCTAGTGAAAGAAGTTTAATCTTCATTATATTATATATGGCATAAAGGAAGAGATTACATTTAATTCTCTCTCTTCTGTAGTTAATTCTTGTTTGGTGTTCTATTTGCCTTCTTAAAATACTTTGTTATATCTAATTTTCTAATGTGGTCTTCAACACAGAATATATATGTGTTTGAGGAAGGAAAAGAGGTTGTCAAAGCAGAAAGTGTGAGATTCTGTAAGGATGTCTGATAGGTTGGGATGTCTATGTAGGGAGGATAGGTGGAGGAAAGTAGAGGTACGGGCTGCTTCAAACGTGGGCATGACAATAGAATGTGTGGGACTGAAAGAGGAACATTACATAAGGAACATAGGGGTGGATCGGATTGTGACATCATATAGGAGTGTGTTAGACGGGTGTGGCCAATGCGTAAGTGGGCGAGAGCCGTCTCCCAAGGTCTATTCCGATGGAATGGAGCTGACCAGGAGGAGATTGATAGTTTTACAGTATGTAATTTATTAGTGTGGAAACTTGAAAAAAAAATTGCCATCGATTATACAAGGTCTTAAAGTGTGGGTAATAATCCGTGACTGGGATATGTGAGAAACGTGGTTGGTTTGATGTGGTCATAGCAGTGTAGCGTGCTAGAGTATCTGCCTGTTCATTGCTGGGGATTCCAACATGGCTGGGCACCCAGCAAAATTTGATTGTTTTATGATGTGTGGACAGGTAGAACAACCAGTTCTGGATCTTACAATAGTCTTCAACAATCAAGTCTTGAAGCTGTAAATTAGAAAAAAATTCATGGAAATATTTTCTTACATGTAACTTCAGAAATATTTTAGGTACTTTACTTATTGACATAATTGTTCTGGATTTATTTATCTATAATTGTATGTACATTTTCTGGAGAAAGGGCAACTTGCTAGTGAATAAAGTAAAAAATTCACAATTCTTTACTACAGGGTGAATTTCTGTTTAATGCTATTTACTTTGGATGTTTGGTTAGAAAAAAAGTCTACTCTTTAAATCTCCTTTATTTGTACATCATTTTACAAATTACCTAATAATTTTTGCAGGCTTTAGGAAAATTATAGTATCAATACCACTTGGAATGCATTGTCCATTAAGCCTACACCTGCTCATCTTGTCATTAGTGTCCTCAAAGTAAATATTTTTGTGTATGAAACATGTTGTAGAGTTACACTTCTAAATTATCTTCAAAGTGCTGAAACACTGATTTAGCTGATGAGTCTCAAGTAAAAATTACAACCTTCAAATCTTTATTGGCCACAAATGAGCCACAGCATACTTGGCTTTGATGTTAAAAAAATCTGATTCCAAAATCTAGTACTTAATCACACTCCAAAGTGTTTCCTTTTATATCATGATAATTTTCCTTTAACTGTTTACGTCATCTCATATTTCCTAATTTCTTAAATTTCATTTTAAAACGAGATTTGCTGCCATACGCTGAGCATAAAAAATCTAATGTTTATTTTTTTTATTTTAGTCTCCTATTGATAATTATTTCAGTGTTTGTTTCTACTTAGAATTTTCCAAACCAGCAGGACTTTACTGAAAATGTGGTATTCCAAGTTAGAATCTATGCAACACCATTGTTTTCATTCTCATAACTTCAAAATGAAAACTGCAAATAATAATTTGATAATGAGATTATGATTAGTCAGTACATTTCCGTCCACAGAAGAAAAAATGTCATATTCCTGAAGTAAGCAAAACTCATCAAAACTTTAAAGAATTAACTGAAAATACTGGCAGATGCAAAGGTATTTTGTAATGAGGTAATGAGCTCTTTAGGAGGAGAATGCTGTCTCTGGAAGCTTTACAGCACTTTATTCTCCAAAGAATTTGTGATGATTTTGGGATTGAATAGATGTTAGAATGTATATCAAAAGTTTGAGGCAAGCATCCACAATCTTTGATGGTCATGAAAAATAGGCCTACTTTGAAAAAGTTTCCAATGGGAATTCCAGACATCTGAGCCACCACGTTCGGTGTGCACTAAATACGTAAACCTATTCATAACAAAATTAAAATTACAGAACTTTTTTTTTTTTAATTATACTGCATACTATCTTTTTGAAGACAGATAACTTATCATATTCTCAGCCCTGTGACGTAATGAGGTACACTTTTAAGCGTGAATTTTCCCCCCTCAATTTGGTGAGTTCATGGCCAGCCATATCAAACAACTCACAGCCACTGTTCCAACTTTGTTCAACAAAGCTTACGTTCAGGATGAGGCAAATGCAGTGAGTGTAGGTTTCCAGGTTTTCACTGGCTCCAATTATGGCTACTACAGAGGGGAAAAATTTAGTGCTTATGGGTGTATTAAACTTCTTTTTTAAACTGTACAGTAATTACATACACTAAACCAGAGAATAGAACAATTTATATCTGACTGCAATCAAAACAATACAAATCCCCAGCATACATTACCACATAGTATTTTGCATACTAGATAACTTTCCACAAAATTACATAAAAGCAGTGCTTCAGCATTCATGCCATGGCATTAATAGTTACTCCATTTTTCCACAACACATTTTGTATCACTTTCAGCCATGAATCTTTAACATCATACACAAGTCAGTAAATCAAAAAGGTAATGTTGCTATAGTTACCATTATGAACACACTGATACATGAATATCCACAAGATTTTGAATATCGTGTTTCACACTGCCTGCACTTATCTGCGTCTCTAGCAAACACCAAACTAAATCACTACCGTAAAAATGGTAAGAGCACTCAGTGTTATCAACTGCAGCCTTGTTATGAATCATATGAGGACACTAAAGATCAAACAAAAAGAAAAGAATAAAAGAAATCATTAGACATATAAAAAGGTTTCAATAGAATTTATCCAAAGCAGTAAAAGGTATTTGGAAAGCAATAGAGCAGTGTGTTGTTTTGGTTGATTTACCAGCATGAATAAATCTATATTGTACAATGCCATGTAAAAATCATCTTTCTTAGTCTTTCATCCATCAGCTTAAAATTCATATTCACTGAAAAAAGGCCCCAGATCTTTACATCCTCCAGAACCCTTCTCTTTGGAAGAAAACAAATATATCTAGTTCTATTATAACAATATAACATTAAAAATCTATTTGTTGTTTAACCCAACCATCCCAATTCTGTGCTTCCTTTACAATTTCATCTACAACCCGAACAGAGAGGAAAACCAGTAATGAAGCAAGATTATGAAATTCGAGACAAAACTGGACCTGAAACAATGAATATATAATTAAACAATAATTTTTGTCTGTGACTTACCTTGAACATATTATCAGAAAGGTTTATCTGCAGTAATTAAAGATCACAGACAATAACTTTGCTAGTATTATGGAAACTATTGAAGAAAATCCAGTAATTTCAGGAAGAAAAGATTATCCAAAACACAAATGTAAGTAAAAAGATTAACATATATATTTTTTTTTTTCTTGGTGTAGTTTTACTCTGGTTTCTGTCACATACACAGCAACCTTTAAGATTCCACTGCCTAGATTGTACATTCACACATATGATAGTTCATGCAAGTTCCATAGGTGATGTAACTTTTAGAACTGAAGTTGCTGTTGTCACTGACCTCATTCTGCCAACAAGCTTCCCTCAAGGTATACTATGTAAAAACTGCTGTGGAGAAGATAACAGTCATACATATGAAAAGTAAGGAGCTCTTAATCAGGGACTTCATTATTACATTATCTGAGATGACTGCATGAAGCTGGATTTGTGTTCAGTAAAATATACTAACCGTTACTTAAGAGTTCAAAACCTACACCACAAAACTTATTGGTACGAAGTTAGCCTAATAACCTACAATAAAGCATTTCTCTGGGTAATTTTATTTAATTTCTATAGGTAATTGAATTTTATTTTAATCAAGTATTTATCTTTTTATTAACTGTGTCCCTTACAAGCACCATTAAGATCATCTTGAAACCTGAACACTCACTCTGCAGTTCAATACAGTAAACAAAGAGGAAAGTAGCATGGGTGATAGATTTTTCCTTTCACACAAATATGCTTTTCTTTCTTCCCTTTTCTACATTCTCTCTCACTCATCCTTCACTCATCCGCTATAAATCTGATTCCTCTTATATTCTTTAGTACAATCCAATAATTAATGATAACAAGAATGATAATCATAATGATGAAAATTTAACAATGCAACTACCATTATGCTTTAACTGTCTGAAACATGAAAAAAAGTCATAAAGACAATTTCTGAATACCATCAATCATCTAACTTTAACAAAACTAATAACAGCAACAGTGATGATGATGTTAAGTGAGATAACATGCTTGAAGAATTAATACAAACATTTCCTACCATTAATAATAAAATTACCAATAAACAGAAAAGAGAGAGAAAAAAAAAATGGTTGGCCTATTACAGTCTTAATAACTTTACAGAATATATAACCTCAACAATAAGGACAAAACAATGAGTATAATATTTGTAAAGAAAATGATAAATTAACGACTAATTACAATGCTTAAAGTAGCTCTAAAAATAGTAATATTAATAACATACTATTTTTACTTGGTAACATTAACACTGTCAATTTCTTATTATATAAATCATTAACAAGGACAATTCGAACTTAACATTAACATCAATGTTATCATTCCTTACTGACTGCAATGTAAGTTAGGTGCAAATAAAACTATTAATAAATAAAGGGAAAAATATATCAACATTTAAGGCAATTGTATGAGCTACATCAACTTTCAGAAAATACTGTGGATTTTTTACATAAAATTTCTTGCACAACACAGTGTACCAAACCAAAAGATTTTTAAAAATCAAAAGGTTTCTTTTTTATTTACTAAAAAAACAAATTGCTTTTTAAAGATTTCCTTCTCTCTGTTAACCTCACCATAATCATATTCTTCTATCTTCCTCAGTGATTTTCTTTCTACACACACAAACTTCTTTTTTTTTCTTGCCACAATATCTTCTTCAGTCAGTTGTAACTGTGTCAAATATTGTGAAAACTGGAGTATAAAAAAAAACTTAAATGTTATACCTTACACTCTAAACAAATTCTAAATATTAATGAAAGTTATTCTTAACACACAAAAAAAAGTAAAAAAAAAAAAAAAGAAAAAAAAAAAAAAAAAAAAAAAAATGAATATTACGATATTAGTTGATACAAAGTTCCACTTGTCTCTTTGAAATTCATCTCTTATCAAACTTGGAAGGGACTCCTCACAATACACATGCTTTATATTGCTTTCCATCTTTAATGCTCGACACATTTTTTCTTTTTTTCTTTTCTTTATTTTCCATTGCTTTTTCCTCCTCCTGGTCCTTCAACTCAAGTCACATTTACAAGTCCAGAGTATTTGAGCAAATGTATAACACCAACATTCATACACTCATTGTATTCTCATTTTCTGAAAACATCTTGCATGATATCAAGATGGTTTTGCAGTCGTCCTTTTTTTTAATACACATTATGTTTTTTGCGGAAAAACCTATGAGGTGGATCGTGCCAGACAATTTTTTTTCTCTTTTACTGCTGGTAGTACTGCTTAACTAAGTCTAATCATTTATATTCTTCTTGGCAGTAAAGAAAAAGAAGAAAAAAGAAATAACGAAAGAAAGAAAATACACAATGCTAAAAATATTAAATAAAGACGAGGAAGTTTAGAAACAGAATGTTGCTCTGCTATTGACTCAGCCAAATATATATAACTATTACCGTGACACAGAAAAATATTATTTAGCGTGGATGACATACAGTGAAAGGAAATGTGGGAAGTGAAGAAGTGAAAATGATAATTTACATCCTCTAAATCTATGTAAAAAGAGATCAGAATACTGTAAACCTCCTTGACATTGCATGTCTCGTGCTTAATATCAATAACACTTAATATAAAAGACTTCACCTGCATTCTCAGTACTTTATTTAAGAAAATTAATTTACTAAAATCCTGAAACGTTAGGCCTTATAAAATATCATAGAATGCTTTGTTCACTTCTTTTCCAACATAAATACCACTAGCTGGATGTTAACTTTCCTGCATTAGTAGTTCCCTAAGGCTTAAAAATTCCTGACCTCAGTCCAAGGCCATAGTTTTGAACGCAACTACTAAGTCACTTGATATCCACTAGTCAATGCCAAGATATCGGTGATTATCCCATAGCCAGTCAATATAAAAGTTCAGCATGTGGTCGGAGGGTCTCACTTTGCGCCATTCATTAACACAGAAGATTCTATAAGAATCATTTCCATACTTTCCAATACCATGCAATTCCTTTGGGTAAACCCAGTCTTTGGTTAGATATTCCTCTGAAAAGAAAACAAAAAAAAATTAATGGTACTTAATTTTCAAATACACCTGCATTGTTAATATTCAAAACAGTTGAATATGCACAACTACTTCATATGAAAAACAGTATAATTAATATTCTACAGAGGCTACTACATATTAAGAATATTCAAAATTTTCTTAACAAGGAATCTCCAAGTAAATACACATTTCTAACAGAAATCAGTTACAACAATGGAAGCTTACCAGAAAACCTAATAATCATTTTTGCTCTCTTCTCATGCAGCCCTAGACATTGAATGAGTTCAGCTATTTCTTCCCAGGATGCTTTGACCGTGTCCTCTGGAGTAGGCCACCTCTCAAGGAAGTCCCATAAGATGTTCTTACCCAAGGCCTCTTCACCTGTGACAAGATTTGGTCTTAGAGCAAGCTATGGCAATGGAACAGTGATAGCAGTGATACTGGTGATAGCAACACCAAAAATACCTATATATTTAGTTACCCTATAATAAGATAAACAAATCTGCATGTATATTGTATATGCATGGAGTACATTATGAAATTCTACCTTGACCCAATGGCACTGGGGATAGCACGTACATACATCCCATGCCCACTGTGAGTTTATTAACTATATTTACTCATTTACACATGTGCTAAGTCACTAAAATGTTAATTACTAATCCTTCGTATCTCACCTGCTTACTCTTTATAAAGATTTTTTGTAATATTCTTTGTAATTGCTAATTGTTAAAAATAATAATATGTAATAATCATTGAATAAATAATAATAAAGACAGCACTAAAATTAAAAGTATAAAAAAAAAAAAATAATAATAATTAAATTAAAGGAACAGTGAAATCAGGTCAATCTACTAACTGACTCCTTGGTGGCTTTGCACTCGTGGAGCCATTTACATGTAAAAACATTTCACAAAACAATACTACAATAAACATCATATGTTCTTGGCCCCATTTGGTTAATGTTATATCACTTTAGGACATTACCATTACTTTTGTGTACAGTCATAGTCCATTCAATCTGGCTATAAGGGAGGCCATGCCCAATTCTGTTATTGCTTTAGACAAACAACATGTTACTGTACCACACATCATCCCTTAAGCTTATTCCATCTCAGAATAACATGTACTGAATGCCGCTGGGGAAAATGAATGAAAAATGGGGAAAATTCTATGCTCATTTTTTATATTTTTTGTGAAATGTCTCTGCACATAGATGGCTCTGCTAGTGCTTAGCCACAAAGGAGTCAATTAGACCTTGTTATTTTTATTATAAACATTATAATTACTATAATGTTACGAACATTAGTAACAGCAAAATAAGATAATGTAAAATATTTTCGTAAATCAAAGAAAAGGGTAAACAGGCGAAACAGGCAGTACTCGTAATTGGCTCACTGGTGACAATACAAGTGTAACCATCTATGTGTAAAAACAATTAAACAAGTAACTCAAAGTGGGCATGGCATGTACGTACACATCATGCCTGTCGGCAATGGGTTAAAAAAAATGCTTCAGTGCCTTTGATTATGCAGTTATCTTTCAGATCCAGCAAACAGAATTTAAATTTGACAATTGGTATAGACCAGTTAAAAAGAAGATGAAGAAGAAGAAGAAAAAAAAGAAGTTGCTGGCTCCCCCTTGGGGAAGAAAGTAAAAGAAAAGAAAGCTCATAGAATGTAAATTTTTATCCTCTACAAAGTACCATGAGAATCACTGTGGTCATATTTGAATAGGCCTTTATCCAAAACTCTATGGGCTATTTTTGATGCTTCACAGGATGGACCCTTAATGATCTGTAATAATAGATATTAACACATTGGATCTGACTGCTTCATGGCAATCACATGGCCCACAATATAGGCATTAAGCTTATGTGATTGGCCACTCTGACAGGCTTGTAGGCTGGGCACACCCGATCACTCATGTGCAGTGACAAGACTCTATGCATCTCCTTTGCAAAATTATTTTCTCTTTTTATGAATAAGCATTTTTAGCTTTTCTGCCAATTTCCAATCTCCATATTTGTCCTTGATTGCTTTATCTAAATGGTTACAGACAGTTTTACTTGCACAGACTCCATATCATCTCTCTAGGTAGTGTGTAAGTGTAATAATAATAATTATTAGCTGTACCACTGGTCACACTGGCCAGGAATAGAACATTGAACATGGAAATGGTGTCCCCCTGGAGCCATCGCTCTTCCAGTCATGGCTAGTGGACACACTCATTTATCAATGGAAATAATGCAAAAGCTCCTTTCTAAAGCCAAGTCTGTCTAATCACCCTCCAAGAGGTTTGTAAACTTGGGGCCAGTCTTTCCTGTCACTCTGGCCTTCAACCCAAATATTCACAATGGCAAGTTCATATCACCCTGACCCGCAGTCAAATTTTCCAATGACAATATGTTCACGTCATCCACCCCTCAAGCCAAATTTTTCATGACATGGGTGTCACATCATCCGGAATGTAGGGTTGAAGTTAATCTAGCCATCAAGCCTTTCCTCATTAAAATCAAGGAATGGATTTATGCTTAATGTTTCTTTTTCCTTAAATATACTTTCTCCAAAACTGTTAACACATGAAAAAAACATAAAAAAGGGTTAGCAAACATAATTGTTTTTCAGAATTGTATCATCTTCAACTCAACAAATTACAATAGAAATACTGTAATAAACTTTTTGGCACCTCATGACAGTGAGCATGAATAATGTTATTATTTGTTAAGACTATGAACCAAATTTCTGAGAAACTTTCTGAGGTACAAGGGCCTTGGTATACCAGTCAGAATATTTAAATCTATATCACATGGCCTGGAATTGAAATATATTAAGACTGCTCTAATTCTCAGGGAAAACACAACACCTTTGTTCCCTTCTCTTACCTGTAGTTCTGTTGAGGAATATAGTACCGATGAGAAGTTTCCAAGGGTCGTGGTAAAGAGATTCCTGGAAGAGGTTGAAGGGTGATCTTGGGGGATTCCACTTTGATGCAGCTTTGAGTCTGACTCTGCCCACTGCCTCTCCCTTGGCTCGGAAATAGTCGCTGGTCTGGTCACTTCCTTTCTTCTTCTTGACTAAGGGTCCTTGAAATTAATAACAATAATAATAAAAATTCCAAAATACAAAAATAAAAAACCCAGTTTGATTTTTTGTTCAAAAGAACCACATGATGATATACAGAATATACTGTGTACTGTGTAAGCCATCCTATTTTATCCTTTCATCATGCTTCTTTACACTTAAATTCTTATAAAAGATAAAACACCATTAATTTCTGAATTCATTAATACCAAAAATCTGAACAAAAATACCATACAGGAGTATAAACGTTGCACAAAGGTTTGTGTAAAAAATGGGCAAACATTTTTTCTGCCTTAGGCTCACATTTGTACTTGGCACTCATTTCCCACACCAAGGATCAAGAAAGGAACATAAAAAAAGAGAGTAAAAAGAGAAGGAAAGAATAATTGGGGAATAGTAGAAGTTAGTTAGAATAAGAAAAAGAAAAAGAATGAGAGGGATATATGGAAAGGGGAAGGGAAGGG
>NC_061851.1:24220181-24225181 GCF_019202785.1 Penaeus chinensis | reverse complement strand
ACATTCTATTGAGGCAAGTATTTCAATAGCAATGAAAAATGATGAGTTTTATAGAAAAAGTTATAACATCATGAGGATTACGTAAAAAATAATCAGATCCTGATACATTTTTTCAAGAAGATGAAGAAAATGAAAAAATTAGAAATGATTCATCAAAATCATTCCTGATAATATTAAGTATTTGTTAAATAAGTATATTGATAGTTAAATTATATTTTAATAATTTTCAAATGTTAAATTTTAAAAGCAGGGACATATTGCTAGAAATAATTAAACCTGCATATCTGTTGAATACAAACTCTCAAATCTACCTAAATATTGAGTTGATTACACATACATGTATACTTTCATGTGCATGCATATGCATACACGCACGCACGCAAAAAACTTTCACATTAACTCACCCCTTACGGAAGATGAAAAGGCAGGGTGACGTATGTTTAGGGAGCCCTGGCCACAACTTTCATGCCTTAAACTAAAAATCACTGTTGTGCAAAGTCTTGTTAAGAACTTTTTCATAATCTACATTTCAGAGACCATTCTTACATATTAGCTGTCAAGTTACATGTAACCTACATGTCTGAAATAAGTAATTACAATCCTATACTTAGGGTGGTAATTTCTAAAAATGTTTTGAACAGTTTTCCAAATATGAGAAGTTGAGGTTGGGGGAGAAGGAAAACAGTAGCATGGCCATGAAGAAAATCAAATGATATGTCACAAACAACAAGAGCAGTTACCACACTGCAAGGCACTGGCACTTCCCATTTTCTCAAGCACTGGCCTGGAGTCAATATTTTTTTGTTTTTTCTTAACCCCATCCTGACGGGTCATGTGTACACACGTCATAATAAACCCCTTGGTCTGTGGAGTATAGCTGTACGTGTGACAACATGCCGGAGCGCGTGGAGCGGGAAGTTCCGCTACATGTAGCGGACTCCCACGCCCAGTGTCTGGACATTGCCAGAAATCACCAGAGTTTATGGCACCGAGAGATTTCTGATACCCAGCCCCATTGGGTTAATTGTTCTTGTGGTAAATTTCCAAAGTGAAATATCACATATGGCTCTGTATCTGTCTGTCAAGCCTTTTCTAATAATAATCATATTAATCACATAAAGTTTCCAAACTTACTAATGATTACTAATAGCACAGTGATGTATCAATAAATGTATTTTTAGTAATCACTAACAAATTAATTTGAGTGAAAAGGGTCCTTCTGCTGTCTCTACTATAACTAAACTTCCTTTTTTGGTATTTTTTTACATTTGAGCATCACTAAATACTCACTTAACTACAAGGTCTAGAACTGAACCTATGCCTTCATTCATAATGATTGTGTGCATGTGTATGGGGGGGGGGGGGGGGGGGGAGCAGGAAAGGAGTGAGAGAAAACATGAGAGACATGAGCAAGAAAGAAAAACTTGTACTTAATTTTGTTATTCATATATAAAAACCTGATTTCTAAAATAGTAATAAAAATATCCAGCAGGCATTGGAAGCAAGTTAGCTACTATCATGGCAACCTTTTCTTGGTAATTCCAATGGACTAAAACAAAATAATCTTATCTTGACTTAACGCAATATAAAACTTTCATATAGTTTTTAGTACTTAAGAGCAATTTCAGAGACTGTAAACATAACATGGAATGGACCTAGTCTATCTCTACAGTGCAAAAACCTACTAGCTGGCTCTGGATCAGCCAAATCCTTAACCAATGAAAGAGGTATTACAATATTCTGCTATTAACTACTTGATTTTCAGTAAGGTAATATACCTACATTTATTTCCGCAAACAATAAAAATCATTTCTTAACAGAAATTGCTGGTAAAAAGACAGGTACTTCTTTCATTTTCCTGGAGCAGTTGTTATCACAAAGAACTCTTAAAACATGAATTTTACAATTTGAAGTCACAGACTACCATATAATTAACTGCAGTTAATACTGCCACTCAAACTGATTCTAAAATACTTCTTCTGAGATCTAAAGTGAATCATTACATTACTGAAAGAAAAATACACCAAAATCCTAGACAGAAACCACAAAAGGAAAGCAGTAAGAGAAAAGAAACAGGTTATAGTAAAGAATAAATACATATTACCTGAAGAACTTCACAATGAAGTATGGAAAACTCTACTACACAATTCAGCACCACTACTAGAAAGTAAATACCAAGATGACTAAAATAATAATTGCATATAGTATTCCCTCAATCTTCATATGGCTCATCTCATATAACTGCTAAAATATAAAATATTTGCACTTCTTATTCCACCATTACCTCATTCATTCACTAAGATTCAAATACTAAATGTGGTAAACACACAACTTACTTTCACTCTTTAGTCTCATGCAAAAATGTAACTGTACAATATATGAATCATGCCCCCTCTCAAGAAAACAAATAAATACACTCAACCCTCTGCTATCATTTGTTCCACTATCAACCTAAAAACTTAACACTTCTCTGCTACTACTCATCTAAGAGTACTGTGCATCAGTTCTTTTGACTGGTTATATTATAAGCCATTATAACTCAATGATTGCCCGCAGTACAAATCCAAAACAATCTTGAAGTGCAATTCAGAAAATGGAGGTAAAAAGCAGAAAGGACTCAAAATATGATGTGGAAATGGAAACATATTAGCAATTTGCAGGGTTTGACTATTGTGCTTCTTGACCATCAAAGCATGAATGATCTCATAAGCAAGGGCATAAGGCAAACTTGTCAACACACTTCTGCCTCAATTCAACCTAAATAATTAAAGTGTGGTCACACAAGTATTTCAACCCCAACAAAATCTATGATAACATGTTCACTCTGAGGATGCAGATCATATGTTGTGGATTTTGGTGTGCAATGACTAGTTTCAAGAGCACAGACCCTACCATCTGGAAGTGCCTGCATATGCAACATAATCTGACTGAAAGTATTAACCCAATGACGACGGGCATGGCATGTACATACATACCATGCCCACTGTGAACTAACTTGTACTTAGTCACCAATGAGCCAATTACGAATACTGCCTGTCTTGCCTGTTTACCCTTTTCCTTGATTTAAGGAAATATTTTACATTATCTTATTTTGCTGTTACTAATGTTTATAACATTATGGTAATCATAATGTTATAATAAAAATAACACCATTGATATTCATAGCACTAGTAAAAAATACATTTTCCCACCAATTCAAGGAAAGTTGAAATCAGGTTAGATCACAAGGTCTACTAATTGACTCCTTTGTGGCTAAGCACTAGCAGAGTTATCTATGTGAAGAGATATTTCAAAAAATATGAAAAATGAGCACAGCATTTTCCCCCTTTTTCATTCATTTTCCCTAGCGGCATTGGGTTAAATAATTTCATAATCTGACTGAAAGTATTAAATAAGGCATCTTAATTGTGTGTA
Source organism: Penaeus chinensis (assembly GCF_019202785.1). NCBI lineage: Eukaryota > Metazoa > Arthropoda > Malacostraca > Decapoda > Penaeidae > Penaeus > Penaeus chinensis. The sequence goes on along the minus strand of NC_061851.1, from coordinate 24,221,767 downwards.
ACTCTCTACTAATTATGAAATACTTTCCTATATCATATATCATATTAAATAATCTTTCCACAATAAAAAAAATAAAAAATAAAAAATAAATAAATAAATAAATAAATAAATAGATAAATCAAAAAATAATAATAAATAAATAAGATAAAATAAATAAAACTATATGTATATATGTGTATATATATATATATATATATATATATATATATATACATATATATATATATATACATACATATATATATACATATATATATTATATATATATATATATATATATATATATATATATATATATATATATATATATATATATATATATATATATACATACACATACATATATATATACATATATATATATTATATATATATATACATATATATATATTATATATATATATATATATATATATATATATATATATATATATATATATATATATATATATATATATATATATATGTATATAAATATAAATATATATATATATATATATATGTATATAAATATAAATATATATATATATATATGTATATATATAAACATATGTATATAAATATTAATATATATATATATATATATATATATATATATAAAACTGCACACAAGATATTCAAACCTACTGACACCTCCCTCTACCTATCCTCTATTACCCTGTCTTGCCTGATACATTATTAGATATACTAATTTGCATAATGTTTAAAACTTTTACAAGATCATTGCCATAAATGTAACATTCATATGTATAGTCTATCAAAGATGAGATTTGACACAAACAACTAAATGCAACAGCTATAGCTTGGCAGACACTAATAAAGTAAACACTGACAAGTATGCACAAACAACTAGTAAGTTTGTTCATGTGTTGTAAATGCGATGTACATGGGATTTTTCTTTAGTGACAATGATTGACTTGTTTTCTAAACAAATCCAACATTTATATTGTTTTGTATTCTCCAGTTTTGACTAATACTGCCAAGGGTATTTCTTGTTAGGGCAAAATATTGGCAAAATTTGTGATCACATCATCTACCCGAGAACCAATTAAAATTATAACCAATATTCGATATTGACAGGGCCACGCACTGAGGAATGAGTGCGGCTGTATGCTGTGGCAACGCGCCAAAGCATTTCAAGCCAGGGTTTTGGTTTAATGTAGCAAACTCCCACTCTCAAAGTTAGCTTGTTGCCATTAATCTCCAGAGCTTAGAGTTATCTTTAATTTTCTTAACCCATCAGTAAGGTGTTAATTCTTAAGTTCCACTAATACAAAATTTCACTATCACACACAGGTGTATAATCAATTAAGCATGATAGCAGAGGGTTTGATGTATAATAAAAATACTAGAGAGAGAAAGAAAAAAAATTGGGTAGTATTTGCACATAATTGAAACCTCATGTTTAAACTCCATGTTCCACATGTAACAACTGCAACAACATGCAGCACATTTTCCTTTTAAAGCTTATTTACTCCTCTACTCACATACATAGATATATATCCACACATGTCAGACAGCAACACTTTTATAGTCCAATAAAAATGTTTCTTTAAGCTCTGATCTATGCATAGTACAATGTAAAA
>NC_061851.1:24212681-24215181 GCF_019202785.1 Penaeus chinensis | reverse complement strand
ATTCAGGAACACAGCTTAAATTGGTCTTTTTGCTAATCCATTCCCAATCGGTCATGTGTACAAGCATCATAAAATACTGCTTGGTCTGCGGGGAATAGCTGTACATGCATTGACGCGCCAGAGCACGTGGAGCAGGATGTTCCGCTACATGTAGCAGACTCCCACACCCAATGGCTGGACATTGCCAGAAATCACTGTAGTTTATGATGCTCAGAGATTTCTGATACCCGTCGGCATAAGTTAAGAATAAAAAATAAAAAACTGTTATTACTAACAAGCATTGCACAACTCTGTAAATAGCCACTTGAGCACTGCAAGCCTGGGCTTTGGCCAACTTGGTGTTTTAGACCCTCTGACATTTATATGCACATGGTCTAGGCGATGCATACATGTACATCTACTATATTTCCCAGTGCACAAAATACATTATTTCAATAAAAGCACAACCTGCATTCCTGGGAGACTTCACTTTACCTTCTGATCTTCCTATTTAAAATTTTGTATCTAATCATCTGGCCCATTAACCATGCAGATTATATCAGTACTCCTCTATATTTGCCAATTAAATTTTTCAATACATTGCTTCTTCTATTCACCCATTGGATCTGGTTGGGTTCACAGTAATTAAATCACCAAAAATATGGGCAACCACTCTGCCGGGTGGCTGCTTATAGGCCGGGTGCATGCAAACACATGTGCAAGGTGACAAGACTTAATGCTTTCTATTTGCAAAGTTATTTATTCTTTTTATGCATAAGTGCTTTTGGCTTTTTAGCCATTTTCCAATGTCAATATTTGCCATTTGAAATGCATTATCCAGATGGTAATAGTTTTTTCTTTGCACAGACTCCTTATCATTTCACATGGTAATTTACAATTCAATGGAGCCGGCGCTCTTCCAGTCACCACTCACGGACATTACATTCTACTCTCATACACCAATGGGAATAATGCAAAATTGCCAAATGAGTAAAATAAACCTCCCAATAGGTTTGTGCACTTGTGGCGTGTCTTTTCCATTACCCCGGCCTTCAGCTGCAATGCTCACGATAGCAGGTTTGCATCACCCAGTCTGCAGCCAGATTTTACTGTGATGTCATGTTCATGTCACCCACCCTCGACCTGGATTTTTTTTTATGACATGATGGTCACATCACCTGGGTCCAAGAAGTTAAGCATCTAAACAATCGTGTAACATTTTCAAACTCTTATACAATATTATTTTCTCAGGGATTACTTTCTCATAGCTGACATTAATATCAAAATTGATTAGAGGGTCTATGGGCATTGTATTACATCATTCAGCCTACACAATTTTGCAAGGTAGAACCAAACAACAATGGCACAGAGTTTACTAAATAGCATATAATAGTAATATCATTTTCATTACAAAAAGTTTTACTTTATTTATATTCAAAATGACAACATCAATGATAAATTAACCCAATTCTGCCGGGCCACGCCTAGTGGCATCATAACAAACCACTTGGTCTGCAGCATACCACTATACGCCGCAGTGGCGTGCCAGAGCGCTTCAAGCAGGATGCAGTGTAGAATTTTTATTTATTTTCTTCACCAAGCAGTGATGGGTTAATTAACTCATTGCCACCTAGGATAGCATGTATGCACATGCCATGCCCACAGTGAGTTTAGTTTATCAACTGTATTTACACATAGATGGCTCCTCTAGAACTTAGTCATTAAAAGGTCTGACTTCCCTCACCTGTTTACCCCTTTTCTTTGATATTCAGAAATATATTCTTTTATATGATATTGACATAATAGGGTTAATACCACTAATAATTTTAATGCATCAATATCAATAGCATTAAAAAATAAATTTTCTACTAATTGACCTGGAAGAGTCCCTGTGGAGCAATCTGTGTATAGATACATTTCACATATCAATACTACAGGAAACAGAACATTTTCCTGGGTGCAATGGCTTGATAATAATAAACAAAAATTATTTAAACTTACCATTTTATTAATGGTAAAACTTAAAACTACAATCACTAACCTGTAATAATAGACATCAAATTTTCCAGCTGATGCCCCAGTGGTACGTTGTACTACTATCCTGGTCCATCCTTCGGGTGTTTCAACATCTCCATCTCCAATAACTAAGCACAAAAGAAGAAGACATCAAGGGTTAAAGAGACTGAAAATATGAACTGTTGATATGAGATAGGCAACTGCATATCCATAGACAGATACACTGAGATTCTCCTTTATACATGAAACAAACAAAGTTTAAGAAAAAATAGACATTTTAGATTCAATCAAACCTTAGCAGAGAAACAGTCACAAATTCCAGTACTCTAAATCAATCTATGAATGTTGTAATGGCATCTAAGAATTGATAATAAATGGTTCTTGGGTTGAACTGCCAAATCTTCCCATCTACAAGCTAAAAAGTTATTTTCACAACTCACTATTTGCTGGCCTCCTGGGAGTCTTCACTTCTGGTTTCTTTTTCTTCTTTGGCCCTCTCTTCCTG
>NC_061851.1:24197681-24207681 GCF_019202785.1 Penaeus chinensis | reverse complement strand
GTTGTCTATGTGAATATAATATGTGTTGTTTATACTCAAAATGTTCGTAGAAAATGCTTATTTGAATCACAAAGTATATTATGCTATCATTGTCGATATTCAAATGTCTTAATGTTATGTGAATACTCCGCATTTTTGTCTCCTTTATCCACGAAGCTTTTTTGTCTTGTAAAAACACCCTTAAATCTTCCTTACATACACCGTTATATAGGTACACTTGTTCCTTCACCTCGAAACACCATGTGGACCATTTGTATTCAGACTTTTGTATGTCATCAAATTATTTCATGTTTTTCCATTATGAAATGTTTCCAAAGAAGTTTTGTTCATTGAAAAAGAAATGTCTGAGGCAGTTCAGACAGACGCTCGCCTCAGCGGGCGCCGGGGCATGGCGCCCGCTCTTTCCTCTGGGCGACCCTGCCTTGGCCTGTCCTCTGTATACCACCTACCCACCTCCCGTGAAAATAAAACTTAGAAGCTACGACAACTTTCACTTCACTGTACTTCAAGTCCACCATACAAGAGTAGAGGGAGAGCGAGGATAAGTCCAGTGCACCACTAACATTACACCATTACACTGGGTGGCATGCCGCTGGGATAAGTCCACCAAATCATTACACCCCCTCCCCCTCTCCCGCTCCCCCTCTCTGAGAGAGAGGAGAGAGAGAGAGAGGGAGAGGGACGAGGGAGAGGGAAGAGGGAGAGGGAGAAGGGAAGGAGATGGGAGTTTGATGAGTGCGTGGATTGGAGTGATCTATAGGTAGATGAGTTGGGAGAGGGGGAATGCTGAGTTGATTTTAGGGGAGGTGTCTTAGGTGTTTATGGGGAGGGTTTGGACGATGGGGGGTGGAAGAGGTAAGGCAACGTTGAGAGGGAGACGAGTTAGGGAGAGAGGAGGCGGGGAGGGGAAGAGACGGAGTTTAAAAGAAAAGATGATAGAACTTTCATAGAGGTCTGTAAGAAGGGTGGTTTGAAGAAAACAGGAGAGGATGCTAATGAGTAAGAGAGAGAAAAGATAAAGAATGAAAAGAAAGAGAGAGGGGGGATGAGAAAAAAAGAGTAGATGAGATAGGACGATAAAAAAAATGAAAAGAGACAGAGAGGGAGGACAAAGCGAATAGAAATAAAGAAGTAGAAGAAACAAGATAGAGTAGAGAGAGAAAAAGAGCAGAAGATTAAGAAAAGATAACAAGAGAGTAAAAGGAGGAAGAGTTAGGATCCTTAGAAAAGAAGAAGAACAAAGGAGATAGAGAAGATAAAGATAGAAAAGAAAAAGAATAAGAAACAGACGTAAAGTAGAAAAAAAGAGTAAGAAGAGAAAGAGGGGGTACTAGATGGTCATGATTTGAGTGATCAGTAGGTTGTGAGGTCTTATTCTCCGTTTTGGTGTCTTATGCTGATATTGTGTGCGATAGATTGTAAGGATGGTTGAGGGTGAATTTACCCTGCGCGTCGATTACGCCTTTGTAAAAAGGTTTAGTGTTGGGAGAGGGGAGAAGGGGGGGGAGGGGAACGATGAGAGCGGACTGGGAGGATTAGTCCTGCCTTGAAACGAGTTAACGAGAAGGTAGATGGATGATAGTAGAATGAGGGAGGAGAGGGTTATAGACTAGTGGAAGCAGGTAGAAGCGATCGGCTGAGGGGGACAATTGAGAGAGAGAGAGAGTAGAGGGGTCGGAGTGGAAGAATAGGTAGTAGGGGGGAGTATACTCGGTGAGAGAAGTTAAAAGAAGTAGATAAGAGAGGGAGAATGTAGGTTTTCTTTCTGACTGGGGGGAGGGAGAGGGAGTTTGTGTGGGAGAGGGGAGGCGTGAGAGGGAAGACCGAGGGGGAAGGATATGAGGGGAGGCGGAGGAGGGGATGGTATGGATGAAGGTTTTAGTTTTTGAGGATTGAGAGGGGTGGGCAAGGCATGGAGGGGGAGCCTGGAGACGGGGGGATCAGAGTGAGAGATGAGGAAGGGAAGAGAGGTGAGATGAATGAAAAGACAGAGAGGAGAAGGGGGCGAGGATGAACGAGAGGAGAGGAAGAGGGGGGGGGGGTCGAGAGTGGAGAGGGGCAAAGGGGAGAGGGGGAGAAGGGTGGGAAAGGGGGGAGTTAAGTAATGAAGACGAGGGGGGAAATCGGGGGGGGGAGACGGAGAGTAGGGAAAGTTGGGAAAGAGTGAGGATCGAGATAGGGGCGAGATAGTAGGGGATTAGGGGTTGTATAGGGGATGATGTGGGGGAGGGAGGGAGGGAGGGGGCGAGGGGTTATTTTTAGGGATGGTAGGGAGTGGGAGGGGAGTCGAAGGAGGGAGTGCGAGGGAGGAATTAGGGAGGAGAAAGAGAGGGAGGAGGGAGGGATGAGAGAGAGGGACGGAGGCGAGGGAGAGAGAGAGAGAGAGAGTGTGGATGCGATCTTGGAGGGAGGGAGAGTAGGAGAGGGAGGACGGGTGGCGGGAGAGTAGATGAGAGAGGGAGGAGGGAGGGAGAGAGAGAAGGGAGGTTTCTTTTTTCGGGAGGGAGGAGATAGAGAGGGGGAGGACGGGAGGGAGGGAGAGGAGTTTTATCTCGGGAGAGAGAGGGAGGAGTGAGGGGAGGGACGTGGAGAGAGATGAAGGGAGGATTTGGAGAGGGAGAGAGACATGAGAGAGGGGAGGATAGGTGTAGGAGACGCGGAGGGAGAGGAGGGTAGGAGGGAGGGGGAAAAAAGAGAGAGGGAAGATGGGGAGGGGTGGTTGAGTATGAGGGGTCACTGGTGAGTTTGAGGGCTCGGGATGCAGGGTGTGGTCTGATGGGGCGGGTGGTTTGGGGAGGCGTTGTTGGGGGTGGGGTGTGGGATGAGGGGGTGGGTGGTTGGCCAGGGTGGGTTCGAGGAGTAGGGTGGTTATGAGAGGAGCGGGGGGGGGAGGGAGGGAGAGAAGGGACGATGATTGAGGGGGAGGGGGGTTAGGTAGACAGGTGGGGGATGAGGGGGGTGGCGAGAGGGGAGCTGATGGGAGAGAGGAGAGAGAGGGGAGTAGCGAAGAAGATGGGAGTTGAGTAAGGGAGAGAGCTGAGAGTCTGGGGGAGGCTCGGAGTGATCGATGAAGGATGAGAATGAGAGTACGAGGATGAGGAGGAAGGGAGTGTGATGGAGTGAGAGAGAGATGGAGGAGAGAGAGATAGAGAGATGAGAGATGAGAGAGATGAGGAGGGAGGGAGGAGATAGAGAGGGAGGCGAGGATCGAGGGGACGGGATTGGAGGAGAGTTAGGAGGGAGGAGAAAGAAAGGGAGAAGATGATGGAGAGGGATGGAAGGGGGGAGTGGGATTCGAGGAGGTTGAGGATTGACAAGGAGAGATGAGTTGGAGCGAGAGGTTAGAGTGAGCAGGAGATGATTGAGATGAGAGAAAGAGAGAGAGAGGAGAGATAGAGAGCGAGGATAGGAGAGAGAGGCGAAAGGGAGGAGGAGAGAGATGAGAGAGAGAGTAGAGGAACGTGAGAGGGAGAGAGAATTGGTTGAGGTGAGAGAGGTGAGATGACGAGAGTGGGATGATGAATGAGGAGGAGTAGAGAGAGATGAGACGAGAGTGGATGAGAGATGAGAGAGAGAGAGGCTGATATAGAGACGATGAGACGAGGGGACGAGAGATGGTGAGAGTATTGGGACGAGTAAGGAGAGGGAGAGGAAAAGGGAGGCGAAGAGGGGGAAAGTGAGGTTGGTGAGGAGAAAGAGAAAGGGAGGGTCTTAGGGAGGGTAAGGGAGCATTAGGGAGATCGTGAGGCAGAGTTATTTGGGGATGAGGGGGGGTCGACTTGTGTGATTGTGGGTTGAGAGCGATGGGTTGGGAGGAGAAGGAGTGGAGGAAGGAACGGGATGGTGTTTTAGGGAAGGGCTAGGGAGGGAGGGTAGGGGTAACTGGGGTTAGATTTGGCGGGAGGGTATAAAGTAGGAAGGTTGAGACTATGAATATAGGGATAAAAGGAATAAGGAGGGGAAGGTTTGGAAGAAAAAAAAAAATCAAGATTTAATTTTGAAAAGTAAAAGAGAAGGTTGGAATAATTTGGAGGGAGGGAATTTTAATGGGGAGAGCGTGTTGATCTAGAGGACCACGTTGGGAGGGAGGGAAGGGATTGAGGGTGGAGGGATTTTAGTTGGGTGGGAGGAAGAGAGAGAGGAAGGGAAAGAGTAGAAAGGAAGAAAGACAGTAGAGAGAGAGGGGACAGGGGGACGGAGGATGGAGAGAGGGGAGAGAGAGGGGGGAAAGAAGAGGGGGAGGAAAGAGAAAGGGGGAGAAAGGAGGGGGGAGAAAGGAAAAGGGGAAGGGGGGAAGGGAAAGAGAGATCCCACCAGACCCAGAGAGACCAGAGACCAGATTGAGGCGGGAGAGAGAGGGGGAGTGAGATGAGAGAGAGAAGGGTGAAAGAGAGAAAAAAAGAATAGGGAAAGGGGGAGAGGAAGGGAAGGAAGGAGAAAGGAGATAAAAGGAAGGAAAGAAAAGGAGGAGGAAAAAGATGACGAAGAAAAGGAAAGGGTGAGGAGAACAGAAAGAGATGTGAGAGGTGAGAGGCGAGAGAAAAGAGATGGGGAGGAGAGGGGGACGGAGATTGATGAGTAGGACGAAGAGATGAGAAGAAAAAGAGAAGAAAGAGGAAAGAAAGAGTTGAGAGGACGAGCAAGAAAGAGAAGAGAAAAAAAAGACAAGAGAACGAGAGAGAGATTGCATAGATGAGAGGCGAAGGAGAGTAAAGTGTTCTATTTATTGGCGGGGGGGGTTTTATAATTTCTAAGTATTTTGAGGTCGAGAGAGAGCTGAGAGCCTTGAGGATTGGAGTATGGAGATAGGAGAGAGAGTGATAAGAGGAAGACTGGGAGGTGGAGGAGAGAGATGAGGAGAGAGAGAGAGGGCTGAATGAGGAGAGAGAGAGAGACGAGTTAGATTGAGAAGAGGAGGGGCGGATACAAGAGCTGAAGGGAGAGTATGAGATGACTGATGTGAGTATTTGGATAGTTTGATTACCGCATGGATTCGTTTGCTTTTTTTCCGCTTTTGGATTAGAAGAGAGAGAGATGAGATATAAAAAGAGATAGGGGATTTTTTATCTATATCGACGAGAGGAGAGATCGATTGATGACGAGTAAGACGGATCATTGAGAGGTCTGGGGGGTGACGTCCGAGGGTTGGAGAGATGAGGTAAAGTTATATGAGAGGATGATGAGTGAGAGTGAGAGTATGAGAGAGAGTTGAGAGAGAGATATGAGAGAGTAGAGAGTGAAGACATAAGGACCCTGTAGAGAGTTGAGAGTCCAGACTAATATGAGAGGGGTATACCCGCTTAGGGGGAAGAAGTTGAGTTTCATCAGCTATTTGGGTGCCCGTTTATTTTTGCTGTCTTATGTGTTTTAGGATTGAGACAGAAGAGAGGATGAGAGAGAGAGAGAGTTATGAGAGAGGTGATGAGAGGAAAGAGAGTATGAGAGGGGACTGAGGATGAGAAAGGAAAGAGGAGTTTATGAGAGGAGGAGATGAAGAGAGAAACAGAGAGTATGAGAGAGGGAGGGATGAGAGGGGAAGGAGAGTATGAGTGAAAGAGTGGTATTATGTGAGACGATGGTGGAGGGAGGGGGATAAGAGGAGTATGACAGAGAGGGGAGAGAAGAAGAGGAGAAGAGAAGAGAGAGAGTGGAACGAGAAGTAGTATTAGAGAGGGAGCCGAGGGAGTGGATGGGTGAGGGGAGAGGAAAGAAAGAGAAGGAAAGTAAAAGATGATGAGAGGTTGACGGGTCGAATCAAAGAGGATTTGTTGTAGAGTGACGGATGTTTGAGAGATGAGTACGTTGGGATTGCGAAGCTAGAGAGATACAGTTGAGGTGAACGTGAGGAGACTACAGAGCGAGACAAGAGGCGTAATCTGAGAGAAGACGTAGGTGAGAAGAATAGAATTGACGCAGAGAGAGATGACGAGGAGATATGAGAGGCAAAGAACGAGTTGGTGTAAGCAAGATGAGTTAAATAGGAGAGAGATTGTAAGAGAGATTAAGTTGATGAGATAAGAGAGTTGATAGAGGTTCAGGATGATGGAGGAATAGGAGAGGAGAAAGAAAGAGATGAAGAAAGAATAAAGAAAGGGGAGAGGAAGAGAGATCGCGGGGGTGGGGGGGAGGGGAAGAAGAGGTGGGGTGAGGAAAGACGAGATGAGAGAGGGATGAATGTTGAAGATGATGAGGTGAGGAGGAAAAAGGAGTAGAAGACGAAGGAAGAAATGAAAGAGGAAATGAGCGAGAGAGAGATGAGGGAGGATGGGACGAGAGGGAGGGAGCAAGTTGTGATTTGTGAGAGAGAGAGGGGAGTTGATGAGGGGAGGGGGCAAGACGAGTGAGATGAGAGGAGAGCGAGAGAGAGAGTGTTAGGAAGTGTGGTGAGAGTTGATGAGGAGGGAGAGAGAGAGAAGAGAGCGAGAGGATGAGAGAGAGAGAGAGAGAGAGGGAGAGAGGGGAGGGCGAGGGGGAGGGGTGGGCGGGGGGGGGGGCTGGGGGGTGTTTTCGGAGGGGGGGCCTGGGAGAGAGAGATTCCACGGGAGGCGAGAGAGTACATAGAGGGGGAGGGATGAGAGACCGAGACGTGTGGGAGGGTATTTATGTGCGAGGGAGTGAGTGAGGGACGGATGGGAGGGAGAGAGAGATTTGAGAGAGCATTGAGTTAGAGAGGTAAATTTTTTGTTATTGGAATTGAGGGAGGGGACTGAGAGGGAGGAGATCGAGGAGGAGAGATGAGGATGTGATGGAGATAGAGAGAGGTCGAGAAGGGAGATGAGGAGAGAGAGATGTTTTTTAAGAAAGAGAGAGAGTGGTGGGGTGAGAGAGAGAGATGGAGCGGTGAGAAGAGGAGAGGACTGGAGTCGAGAGCGGTAGACAATATCTTCGTTGGAGGAGGAGACGAGGGAGGCGAGGAGACGAGATGGTGAGGGAGAGGATGAGAGAGTATGTGAGACGAGGAGAGAGTGCCTGAGTATGAGAGTATGAGAGAGGAGAGGGAGAGTATGAGAGAGTTCGGAGAGAGAGGGTAGAGTATGAGAGAGAGCGAGAGAGAGATGAGGGACGAGTCATGTAGCGAGTTTTTTATGATGTACGATGATGATGAGAGAAGAGATGTGTATGAGAGAGAGAGATTGAGGAGAGAGTATGAGAGAGCGAGTATTATCAAGAGTATGAGAGAGAGTGAGATGAGATGAGAGAGGAAGAGCCGGGAGAGTATTTTTGAGGAGAGAGAGAGTTTATGAGAGAGAGGAGAGAAAGAGTATGAGAGGAAGATAAGAGGAGACAAGAGAGAGAGCGATGGAGAGATGTGAGAGGGAGAGATGAGAGAGAGAGAGAGAGAGAGAGAGTATGGAAGAAGAGAGAGAATGATGAGAAGTTATCGAGTTTATGAGATAGAGAGATCGCTTTGATTGGACGAGAGGAGAGACGGGAGGATGAGAGAGAGGGATGATGATGAGAGACGGAGAGGATGAGAGAGAGACGTGTAGAGGTGATGATTGAGAGAGGAGAGAGAGAGATAGAGAGAGATAGAGAGAGATAGAGAGAGAGAGAGAATGAGATGAGGGGAAAGAGTGGGAGTATGAGAGAGAGGGGGAGAGCGAAAGAGAGTAGAGGGGAAAGAGAGTATGAGAAGAAAGGGGGATGAGAGAGAAAGAGAGTATGAGAGAGGAGGGGTTTGGAGAGAGAAATAGAGTATGAGTATTGAGTATTGAGGTTGAGTGAGGGAGGCGGGAGGAGGAGAAAGAGGTTGTATGAATGAGAAGAGGGATGGGAGAGAGAGAAAAGAGGTATGACAGGGGAGGAGGGAGAGGAAAAGAGTAAGTTGTAATTAGAGAGGGAGACCCCCGGGGATGGGCGTGAGTTTGTTCACTGGGATTTAGTGAGCGAGTGGTGGTAAGATGAGTGAGTATTAGTGAGGGATATCCCAATGCCAAGAAGTGGATTGGTGGATGGAGATGGGACTGAGTGATGGGTATATAGGGAATTAGCCTAGCAGCGAGGCGGAGAGAAAGAGGAAAGAGAGAGAAGTGTTCTGGAGGGAGGAGGTGGGGGGAATGAGAGAGGTGAGAGACGGAGTGTAGGTGAGAGGGGGGAAAGGCGGAGAGTGGGAGTTAGGATGGCCGTGAGATGGAGGAGAGAGAGGTGAGCGGGAGGACGAAGGAGTTGAGAGCTTGAGTCTGGGATGGGGAGCGGTGGGTGGGGGGGATGTGGCGGGGGGGGGGGGTTCGGAATTCCTGGGAGGTCGGGAGATTAGCGAGTGAGACAAAGAGGATAAGAGAGAAGAGGGAGAGAAAGAGAGAGAGGAGAGGGGAGGGGTGGTATAAAAGTTTATAAGAGAGTGAGAGGGAGAGAAAGGAAAAGAGAGAGAGAGCGAGGTGAGAGGAAAAGAGAGGATGGAGAGATGTAGAGAGGGAGAGGAGGGAGACAGGGAGGGGGGGGAAGAAGGGCGAGGGTAGTGTGGGGAAAGTAGAGTGAACAAAGAGAGAGAAGGTGAGAGAGAGGAGAGAGAGAGGTGAGAGAGGAGGACGTAAATCGAGAGGAGAGAGGACGAGGGTGGGTGTGAGGGGAGTGAGTAGAGGAGGGAGGGAGGTGCGAGGGAGGGTACAGTAGGGAAGAGAAGAAGAGAGAGACCTGAGAGGGATATCGAAGAGATGATGGGGAGGGAGGGAGAGAGAGGGTGGGATGGTGACGAGAGAGAGAGGGAGAGGGAGGAGGAGAGACGTTTGCGACTGAAGAGGAAGGAGGAGAGAGAGAGAGAGAGGGAGAAGAGGAGAGGAGGGAAGGGAGGAATTTGAGAGAGGGAGATGGGATGGGAGGAGAGAGGGTTGGAGAGGGGAGGGAGATGGAGAAGAGAGGTGATGGGGATGAGAGAGGAGGGAGATAAAGAAAAGAGAGTGTGAAGAGAGGAAGTGAGGGAGGTTTGATGAGAGGAAAGTGAGAGCGGTGGACTGAGAGGGTTGAGATAGAGAGGAGGGAGGAGGCGGAGCGAGAGAGAGAAGAGAGGAAGGAGCGTGGAGGAGGGAGTGGAGGGGAGGTGGGGAGAGGGAGATGGGAGCGAGAGAGAGGAGGAGAGGAGGGTGAGAGGGAGAGAGGGAGGGGAGAGAGAGAGAGAGAGGAGAGAGAAGAAGAAGGATGAGAGAGGGAGGAGAGAGAGAGGGAGAGAGAAGAAAGAAGAGAAGAAGAGGGGAGATGAAGAGAGAGGATGAGAGAAGGAGAGGAGAGGTAGGAAGAGAGAGAGAGGAGAGGAAGAGAGAGAGAGGAGAGGAGGAGAGAGGTGGAGGGGAGAGAGAGAGAGAGAAGAGAGAGAGAGGGGGAGAGAGAGAGAGAGAGAGAGGAGAGGGGAGAGAGGAGAGAGAGAAGAGGGAGAGGAGAGAGAATAGAGAGAGGGAGGGGGGATGAGAGAGGAGAGGAGAAGGGGGAGAGGAAGGAGATTTTAGGAGACGATGAGGAGGGAAGAAAGAAAGGAGGGAGAGAGAGAGGGAAAAAAGGAGGGGAGTGGGGGTGAGAAAGAAAGGGGAGAGAGAGAGGGGGAGAGGAAAGGAAAGAGAAATGAGAGGAGAAGAAGAGGGAGGGGGTTTGAGGGAGGAGGAGGGGGAAGAGAGGGAAAAGATGGAGAGGGGGGAGAAAGGGAAGAAAAATAGGTTTTTTTTAAATGGGGGAGAGATAGAGGATGAGGAGAGAGAGAGAGAGGAGGAGGAGAGGAGATGAGAGAGAGGAGATAGAAGAGAGGGCGATAGAGGGAGGGAGAGAGGAAAAGAGTAAGAGAATGAGGGAGAGAAAGAGAAAGAGGGGGGAGAGGGAGAAAAGGGGAAGGGGAAAGAGGGAGGGAGAAAGAGAAGGAGGGAGAGGGAGAGGAAAGAGAGAGAGGAGGGATGAGAAAGATGGAGAGGGGGGGGGGGGGGAAAAACTCGGCTTATTTCTTAATTTTGGACAGAAGTAGATATGACCATATTAAACAATCTTGTGGAAAATGAAGGGAGAAAGTAAGCGGAGACAA
>NC_061851.1:24185181-24190181 GCF_019202785.1 Penaeus chinensis | reverse complement strand
TGTAAGATGCATCAAAACAGGTTCCACAATAATAAACGTTTCCAAGATTATCTCGAGACGCCATAACATTAAACTTGAAATATGACCACTACTCGGAATACGTATTATATGTAACTTCCCTCATTTAAACGGAAAAAACACCATCTTCTATAATGCCCTGTACTTGCCATCTACGCTTACATTTTTGGGCAGAAAACGCTGAAAATAATATACCGGCAGCAAAACAACAGTCACCAACAGTCCGTGCGTCACTAGTCCACAACAAACCTTGTTCCGATGCGTGTGCTCTGACTGAACTTGGGTTCCATTTCCGGCTTTGTATATTAACCAACTATGTGCATTACACCATAATCCAAAAATAATAATATTAAGTAAATTTTATGAAATCAGACATATTTTTCATCAATCTTAAATTTTCTTGACCGTAACTTGGTTTTCCATTAAGATAGATGAAGCCTCTTAAAAACCTTCGGACAAAGCTATCAACGTCTTCTCTCAAAGCTTAAGTAAACCACAAAAGAACAAAGCATTTTAAGCTTTTTGGCTCCAAGATTGAAAAAAAGTTATTGAAAAGCCCACAATAATTGCTATACGATAATCTATTTGTTCGTTATACGTATTTGTGCTCCCTTCAAATGATGTTAAACTTTTTACATCATATAACAATGCCTGAATCAATAAATATGTTATAAGGTCAGTATGCGTGTATACAATATTTCGTCCTATTTATCACCAAAAGCCAAAAGAAAATCCAACCACCCAACCAAACATCAAAGTCTCGTCAAAACAAAACCCATCAAATGCCAAATGATGAAGGGAAACATACCGTTTCCTCCGTGATTTTTCTGCAGTCACGTGTTCGGAGACAACATGGTTTGGCGCCGCAGATAACGCGGACTCGGAGGCAGTGGCAAGTCGTCGCTCGGCCGGAGGGTCGGTCTGGTGACGGCGGGCAAAAACCTTCGTTCGGAGTGTTTAGGGAAGGTTGCGGGGGGGAGGACACTCGTATGGGATGGGGGGTGAATAGGTTTTTATGGGGACCCCAGGGCGTCGACTTTTCGGGTGTGTTCTCTGCCCGGGGTTGGTTGATTTGGTGGTGGTGTGGTTTTGTTTGTGGGTGTGTTTTGTTGGGCGATGGGTGGTTTGGGGGTGTGAGTTGGAGGGTGGGTGGTGGAGGTGGTGGTAGTTTGGTGGTGTTGTGGTCGTTGTGGGGGTGGGGTCGCTAGGTGGGGCGTGGTGGTGAGACTTGAAGGGGGGTGTTTTGGGAGGGGTGGTGTTTTCTGGTGGGGTTAAAGGGGGGTTGGTGTGGGTGGTTGGTGTGGTTTAGTGTGTGGGTAGTGGTGTGGAAGGATGGTCGTTGGGGGGTGTTTGAACTGGTTTTGTGGGGGGTGGCGTGGGTATTGGTGTAGGGGGTGGTCTGGTGGGATGTTTGTGGAGTTTGGGTTGAGGTTTTGTGGTTGTGGAGGAGGGTTTTTGATGTTAGGTTTAATGTTGTTGGTAGAGGATTGTGTAGGGGGAGCGGGGGTTTAATGGGCCGGCTGTGTGGGGATCGCGTTGTTGAATTTACTTAGTTGGTGTGCCGGTAGTTGTGCGGTTGGCGGGTATTTGGGTCGGGATGTGAGGGGTGGCGTTGGGATAGGACGGGGGGCGGGGGGGAATGTTTGATGTGTTGATGATGAGATGGGGTGGGTGGGTTGTGGTTTGGGGGGGGGGGTGGTGGAAGGTGGTGGTGGTGTGGTGGTGTGGGGTTGGTGAAAAGGGATGGTTATGTTTGATTGATGATGTGGTGGTGGTGATGGTTGTGGTGGGGTAATGAGGGTGGGAGTGGTATGTGTTTTTGTGGTTGGTGTTGTGGTTAGTGGTGCTGGTGGTGGTGGGGTGGTGGTGGGGGGTTTTGGGGGTGGGGGGGGGGGGTGGTGCTGATGGTGGTGTGGTGGGGTAGGGGAAAGGATTTTTTATAGTAAAGGGGAGAGAGATAGAGAGCGGAAGAGAGAGAGGTGAGTGAGTGGTGAGTGCGTGAGTGAGTGAGGGGGGGGAGAGGCGAGGCGTGCGGAGTGGGGCCGGGGAGACGAAGAGGAGGAGAGAGAGAGAGGAGAGAGAGAGGGAGAGAGAGGAAAAGAGAGAGCGAGGATAGAGCGGGGAGAGAGAGGAGAGGGAGAGCGCGAAGAGAGAGAGAGGAGGGAAAAGGGGGGGGAAGAGAGGGGCGTTAGGAAGGAAGAGGAGAGCGAGAGAGAGAGAGAGAGAGAAGAGGAGAGAGAGAGAGAGAGAAGCGAGGGGGAGGAGAAAACCCCGACCCAAAGAAAGGGGAGGGGCAAGCCAGAAAAACAATAGAGGGAGCGAGGAGAGAGAGCGAGGGAGCGAGAGAGAGGAGAGAGAGGGGGGGGAGGGAAAGGGGCAGAGGAGGGAGAGAGCAGGAGGCGGCGAGCGAGAGAGGAGAGGAAGAGAGAGAGAGAGAGGAGGGGCGCGAGTTGGGGGGAAAGAGGAAGAGAAATGATCCCCAAATCAAAAGCGTTAAAAAGAGCGCGGAGAGAGAGAGAGAGAGAGAAGAGATGAGGAAGGGAGGAGAGAGAGAGGAGAGGGTGAAGAGACGAGAGGAGGGGGGGAGAGAGCGGAGGAGAGAGGGGAGAGAGCGGGGAGAAAGGAGCGGGAGAAGCGAGAGGGAGGCGAGGGGGGTGGGGAGAGAGAGGGGAGAGGCGAGAGGGGGGAGAGGGAGGGGAGAGAGAGAGGGGTAAAGGAGGGAGTTGAGAGGGGGTTCGGCGTGGGAGGGAGAGGGAGAGAGAGAGAGCGAGAGGAGAGGGCCCGGCAAAAAAAACCCAAAGGGAAACGCCCAAACGAGCAGGGAGGGAAGAAAGAAGCATCCGAGCGCGAGGCGAGACGGGCGAGGGCGAGGGAGGGCGCGAGACGCGAGCGGAGCGAGAGGAGAGCGAGAGCGGAGAGGACGAGAGAGCGAGGCGGAGAGAGAGAGGGGGGCGCGAAGCGGCGAGAAATGTCGAACTCGAAAGAGAAAAGAGAGAGGAGAGAGCGAGAGAGAGCGAGAGCGAGAGGAGAGAGACGAGGAGAGAGAGAGAAGAGCGCAGGAGGGGGGCGAGGAGAGCGGGGCACGAGAGAGAGAGCGGCCGCAGAGGAGAGAGAGAGAGCGAGAGAGAGAGAGAGAGCGGAGCGCGCGAGAGCGAGGAGAGGAGAGGGGGGGGGCGAGAGGGCGCGCGAGAGCCAGAGCGAGAGGGAGAGGCGAGCGCCCGAGAGCGAGGCGAGGCGCGAGCGAGGGGCGCGAGAGCGAGAGAGAGCGCGCCCCGGAGGGGAGAGAGAGAGAGGGAGGGAGGGGGAGACAAAGAGAGGGGGCGAGAACCCGAGCGCGAGGCGCGAGACGCGAGCGAGCACGAACGAGCGAGAGAGGGAGAGGAGAGACAGAGAGGGAGCGCGAGGAGGGGAAGAACCGGAGAGACCATTTTTTTAAGCGAGGAGGCGAAGAGAGCGCGCGAGACACGCCGAGACCGCGCCACTCCCCCCCCCCCCCCTCCCCCCCCCCCCCCTCTCTCTCTCTCTCTCCTCTTCTCTCTCTCTCTCTCTCTCTCCTTTCTTTCTTCCCTCTCCTCTCTCTTTCTCTCCTCCTCCCCCCTTTCTCTCTCCCCTCTCCTCTCTCTCCTTTCTTCCTCTCTCTTCTCTCCCCTTCTCTCCCTCCCCTCCCCTCTTCTCTCTCTCTCTTCCCTCCTCCTCTCTCCCCCCTCTCTCCCTTCCTCCTCTTCTCCTCTCCTCCTCCTCCTCTCCTCCCTTCTCCTCCCTTTTCCTCTCCACCTCTTCTCTCTCTCTCTCTCTCTCTCTCTCTCTCTCTCTCTCCTCTCTCTCCTCTCTCCCTCCTCTCTCTCTCTCTCTCTCTCCTCTCTCTCTCCTCTCTCTCTCTCTCTCTCTCTCTCTCTCTCTCTCTCTCTCTCTCTCTCTCTCTCCTCCCTCTCCCTCTCCCACTCACTCCTACTCCCTCTAACCTCTCTCTCTCTCTCTCTCTCTCTCTCTCTCTCTCTCTCTCTCTCTCTCTCTCTCTCTCTCTCTCTCTCTCTCTCTCTCTCTCCCTCTCTCTCTGAGACATATCGTCTTCAGAGAGAGAGTGAAGACGCTATGTCTCAGATTTGGATAAAGGAAGAAGATCCATCTGATAAGACAGCAATATTTTACACGAGGGTTGACAGAACCAATCTGGAATTCGAATAAATAGATTAGAGAAGAAATACGGCAAATCCTTTGCGCTAGACCTGGCAATTTGGATGATGTTGTCTATCTAAAGGTATATGCTATTAAGTTGAATCCTTAATACAATGGTATACGAGAAATCGAGTATTTTATTAATTTTAATTGTGATATTAAAACTGGAATGAAGACAGGAAAAAGTATACTGGGGTAGTGTATCCGGAAGACATCAGATTTTACTGATTATAGAGCAATCCATTCATATTTGAATTAAATAGCCAGAAGGCGAAGAAATGGAAGGACGAATGAACGGGCGCCACCAGGGAGGTACAGGCAAGAGCTCATTTTTATTGTTCTTGGGCTGCATGATTATTGAAGATGTACATTGTGTTGGCAAAGAATGATCATCGGCTAAGGTGTAATTCGAAAAGCAGTAATAGAAAACTGATAAAGAGGAGGAGGAAAGAGAGAAAGAGAACAGGTCTCTGAGAGGTGTATCTCGGCGTTGCCTAGTTGCAGTGGGAATGGAACCCTGCTAAAGCCATGTGTGGTACGTAGGAAGGAGTGTTTGTAAGTGACAGTGTTGGTGTGGTATGCTGCATATTCATGCGTGAGTTGCTGGTGTTTTTTGTGTTAGCAGAGTGCAGATACAGTTATTTTTATGTCATTGTGATTACAATTGTGTACATGATTTCTTGCATTTGTGCTTGTCTGTGGGTATCATGGTTATGCTAGATGCACACAGTACTCGAATGTTGGTAACGCAAGTATGTTGTAAGCTTATTTATGTCAGAATTGCAATTGCATAGTCCTTCCGTAAG
>NC_061851.1:24167681-24182681 GCF_019202785.1 Penaeus chinensis | reverse complement strand
TCCGAGTATATATATATATATATATATTGATATATATATATATATATAAACTCTAGCACTGCCTTAATATGGCCACTGGCGGATAACCATTATCCATGCCTTAGGCATGTATAATGAACACGACCTTATATGATTTTTTTTTTCCTGAAAGAGTAATACACAACACTGCGCATAGAAGTTCAGAGAGGATAAGCTATTTTTGGCACGGAAACAGAGCACTCAATTTGTTTGACGTTTTTTTTTTCACCTGTATACATATTTTGGCGCGCTCCTCAGAATCCCGGGCCTTAGGTTTAAACATATGAAACCTAGTGAATACGATCTACAACCAAAGCCTAAGACAACATTTTAGAAATAAATATACATGAAATATGAATATGTAAACAAAAATGATAAGGAAATAAGATACAAAGACAAAGATATTTAGCTAGACCAAACACAAATATAAAATATAATAAAACAAAGATATATTTCATAAAGGTAAAACAGAAAGACCAGACACAAGATGCATTTCATAAAACCAAACCATAAGCACAACCTCATTTATCAAAGTCCTCGCTAAAAGTTTCCCGTTTTCTGTTCCGCCGCCCCCGCCCCCAGACGGCGCTCTCCCGACGCGTCCCATCCGAGGCAGTTTGTGTTTTGGCTTGGTAGAGGGTAAACGTGTGCCGGCACCATGGCGAGCGAAGGTTGTCAAATCTTCAACCCAGCCGAAAAGGTGGCTAAGATATCCCACTGCTCTTCAATGGAGCAGTACAAACAGATGTATGAGAAGTCTGTTAAAGACCCGGAAGCATTTTGGGGAGAGATTGCCAAGGATTTTTATTTCGAGCAAGGTGTGACAGGCAAGTTCGTTGACTACAATTTTGACACCACGAACGGAAAGATTTTCATTCGGTGGTTAGCAGGCGCCAAGACCAACATCTGCTACAACTGCCTAGACCGGCATGTGGCAGCAGGCAAAGGGGATCAAGTGGCATTCTACTGGTAAGTGAGAAAACGAGGGGTTTTAGTCGTAAAACACGTGAAAATACAATCCTGTTACTTGACAGTGCCCTGTTGCGGCACGCGTCAGGCGGTGTGTCAAGACCGCCCTTCTCCATTAAAGGATTTTTTCTTATACGCTCTAAAATAAACAAACATAGATGTTATTAATAAAACGGAGTAGAATAACTTAAACTTTAAATGAAACTCGTAGATACGGCTTTCCTCGAGAAAAAAAATCACACCGGCTTATGAAAACGCACTGAAGTTGTGCGCATAGCGACGTGAATACGTGAGGCGGTGGTCATTGATTTAGAGTATTGAGAAAAGATACAAGGAATGCTACAATGGAGGGAAATAACAGAACTGTTTTAGAGTACGAGATGAGCGGAAGGAAAACTAAAATGATGTTTATACAGCATTCTCGTGGACATAGACGCGCATGCACATACTCGCACATACTTCCTCACAAACTCGCCTACACGCTCATAGTATATATTAAGAAAATCGTTAAGAATAGGCCACCTAGAAGAAAATAAATAGGGTAATGCCCCTAAAGAAACACAAAGCAATATTATATCTACATTTTCATCAATCGCTTATTTAATTGATACTCTGAATATTCACCTTCATGTACCAGGTATACACACATACCAACAGTTTTTCTTTTGAACTCGTTCACATGTGCGTAAAAACGCATTAATTTGTCCGTACACACACGCATACGCTTATAAATCAATGTACGCTTTAACGTACTTTTACATAGATTAACATATACATACTGGATATATGTAGAAAGAAGAAGGAAGAGAGAAAAAGAAGAGAGAGAGAGGAAGCAAGTAAGAGGGAATGGGGAGGAAGGCAGAGAAAACGAACATAGATAAGGATTAGTCGAAGGACGAGGAGACAGAGAGGATGTGAAAGAGAGAAGGGAAGAGGATGATAGAGAAATAGATAGGAAGGTAGAGGGTGAGAGAGTAAGGAAAAGAGAGGGAGATAGCGAGAGAGAAAGGGAAAGAGCGGGAGAGGTTGAAAGGGAAAGGGAAAGAGAGGGAGAGGTTGAGAGAGAAAGGGAAAGAGAGGAAGAGGGTGAGAGAGAAAGGGAAAGAGAGGAAGAGGGTGAGAGAGAAAGGGAAAGAGAGGAAGAGGGTGAGAGAGAAAGGGAAAGAGAGGAAGAGGGTGAGAGAGAAAGGGAAAGAGAGGAAGAGGGTGAGAGAGAAAGGGAAAGAGAGGAAGAGGGTGAGAGAGAAAGGGAAAGAGAGGAAGAGGGTGAGAGAGAAAGGGAAAGAGAGGAAGAGGGTGAGAGAGAAAGGGAAAGAGAGGAAGAGGGTGAGAGAGAAAGGGAAAGAGAGGAAGAGGGTGAGAGAGAAAGGGAAAGAGAGAGAGAGGGTGAGAGAGAAAGGGAAAGAGAGGGAGAGAGAGAAAGGGAGAGGGTGAGAGAGAAAGGGGAAGAAAGGGAGAGGGTGAGAGAGAAAGGGAAAGAGAGGAAGAGGGTGAGAGAGAAAGGGAAAGAGAGGGTGAGAGAGAAAGGGAGAGGGTGAGAGAGAAAGGGGAAGAAAGGGGGAGAGAGAGAGAGAAAGGGGAAGAAAGTGAGAGGATGAGAGAGAAAGGGGAAGAAAGGAAGAGGGTGAGAGAGAAAGGGAAAGAAAGGGAGAGGGTGAGAGAGAAAGGGGAAGAAAGGGGGAGAGAGAGAGAGAAAGGGGAAGAAAGGGAGAGGGTGAGAGAGAAAGGGGAAGAAAGGAAGAGGGTGAGAGAGAAAGGGAAAGAGAGGAAGAGGGTGAGAGAGAAAGGGAAAGAGAGGAAGAGGGTGAGAGAGAAAGGGAAAGGGTGAGAGAGAAAGGGAGAAGGAAAGAGAGGGTGAGAGAGAAAGGGAGAAGGAAAGAGAGGGTGAGAGAGAAAGGGAGAAGGAAAGAGAGGGTGAGAGAGAAAGGGAGAAGGAAAGAGAGGGTGAGGGTGAGAGAGAAAGGGAGAAGGAAAGAGAGGGTGAGGGTGAGAGAGAAAGTGAGAAGGAAAGAGAGGGTGAGAGAGAAAGGGAGAAGGAAAGAGAGGGTGAGGGTGAGAGAGAAAGGGAAAGAGAGGAAGAGGGTGAGAGAGAAAGGGAAAGAGAGGGTGAGAGAGAAAGGGAAAGAAAGGGAGAGGATGAGAGAGAAAGGGGAAGAAAGGGGGAGAGAGAGAGAGAAAGGGGAAGAAAGTGAGAGGATGAGAGAGAAAGGGGAAGAAAGGAAGAGGGTGAGAGAGAAAGGGAAAGAGAGGAAGAGGGTGAGAGAGAAAGGGAAAGAGAGGATGAGAGAGAAAGGGAAAGAAAGGGAGAGGGTGAGAGAGAAAGGGGAAGAAAGGGGGAGAGAGAGAGAGAAAGGGGAAGAAAGGGAGAGGGTGAGAGAGAAAGGGGAAGAAAGGAAGAGGGTGAGAGAGAAAGGGAAAGAGAGGAAGAGGGTGAGAGAGAAAGGGGAAGAGAGGAAGAGGGTGAGAGAGAAAGGGAAAGGGTGAGAGAGAAAGGGAGAAGGAAAGAGAGGGTGAGGGTGAGAGAGAAAGGGAGAAGGAAAGAGAGGGTGAGGGTGAGAGAGAAAGGGAAAGAGGGAGAGGGTGAGAGAGAAAGGGAAAGAGAGGGGGAGGGGGAGAAAGAAAGAGAAAAGAGAGGGAGAGGGAGAGAGAGAAAGGGAAAGAGAGGGAGAAAGTGAAAAGGAGTGAGATAAAGAAGAAGGGAAGTGGAGAGAGTAAAGGAGAGGGATGGAGGCAAAGAAGAAGGTGGGAGGAAGGGAAAAAGGAGCGGAGAGGGAAGAAGGGAAAAAGAAAGGTAGAAGGGAGCGAGCAGGGAGAGAGGGGGAAGGAACAGGGAAAAAAGGAGAGGGAGGGAGCAAGGGAGAAAGATGCGGAGAGGGAGGAAGGGAAAACGAAAGGTAGAGGGGGAGCGAGCAGGGAGAAAGATGCGGAGAGGGAGGAAGGGAAAACGAAAGGTAGAGGGGGAGCGAGCAGGGAGAAATAAAGGGAGAGAGAGAGAAGGAACAGGGAAAAAGAATAGGAGAGGGAGGGAGCAAGGGAAAAAGGGAGAGGGAAGGAGGGAGCGAGCTAGGAAAAAGACAGGGAGAAGGAGGGAGCGAGTGAGTAATCAGGGAAAAATAAAGGGAGAGGGAGGGAGAGAGGGAAAGGGAGAGGGAGCAGGGAGAAAGGGAAAGAGGGGGAGAAGGAAAAACTGGAAAGGGGGGGAGAAGGGAGAAAGAAATGGAAAGGGGGGAAGGAAGGAAGGTATAAGAAAGGGAAAGGTGGGGAAGGAAGGAAGGTGAAAGAAAGGGAAAGGGGGAAAAGGAATAAAGGAGAAAGAAAGGGGAAGGGGGAGAAGGAAGAAAGAAGAAAAAAGGGTAATGGAGAAAGGACAAAGGGAGAGGGATGGAGGAAGAAGGGAGACAATTGGAGGGCGAAGAGGGAAGAGGTAGGGAGAAGAGAGAAAGAGAGAGGGGGAGGGAGAAGAGAGGAAGAAAATGAGGAAGGGTGAAAGGAAAATGAATTTGAGGGAAGGAGGAAGGAGAAAGAATGTGAGGGAAGGAGAAAGGGAGGGGAGAGGGAGAAAAAGAGAGAGAGTGGGAGGAGGACCGAGGTGAAGAGGGGAGGTTCAGAGGGGGGAGAGGAAATAGAAAGATCGAAACGAGAGAAGTGAGAAAGCATTCTGCTTGTTCGTGTCAGTTTAGTAGTACGAGTATATTGAAAATATAATATCTTGATTTCCATAATGTTTAATATGACAACATTAAAACTATAATCTGCCTGATAAATAATTGCCATTTTGCCCACATCGTTGATTCTTAAAAATTATTCCATATCGACCCTATATATTAATTAATTAAACATATACCACAGACAAAGCCCCCTTCCGGAGCGGCGTCCCTTCAACGCGCCCATTATCAGCTCTCTTATGTAGATCACAACAGAGTCCTTGACGGCGGTTGAGATTACCCACTGAAGGGCAGGGGTTCTCTCGCCGTGAGGTCAGTTAACTGTTCGACCTGCTGAGCTTGTGACTACTGCTTCTGGTTCTGACGATTGGGGATTTGTTGGCGAGTAGTAGTAGCAGGAGGTGGGAAGTTTAAGCAAAGGGGACTCGGGGAGTTGTCTCTGGGAGCGCAGGACTTTTTCAGTGGGTGTCCCCGTAGCTACCGTTCTCAGACTAATTGCTTTTATTAAACAATTTGTTAATTTAAGCTCTCATGTAGATCATAAACATCGATATATTCACTTTAATGTACTGCAATCATGAGGTAGAATGCATGAACGTAAATATACCGATGCTCATGTTATAAATGAAGGTTTGAACTGACAAAACATATTGTCGGACGATTGGTCTTGAGACCCCTTTGGACACGCATATCTTCACATTTGGTCCGCGTTTTGGCATGCGTAAGAAATGGAAGATGGGTTTGTGTGGGAGACGAGCCGGCAAGTTGAGGGAAATGAACTGACAGGGAGGGCGCTCGACAGACTCCTAGACGGTTAGGAGGCTGACTGTCAAAGGGGTAAACGGACACGCGGCGCCGGGGTGACCGCTGCTCCCAGAATTTTGCTCCTGGTGCCCTGATACCAGATTTTATTTATTTTTAGACCACTTTCTCTGACCCGAGTTTGGCCAAAACCAGTCCAGTACTCGCTGGTGTCTAGACCAGTTTATTCGTACCTGTTCTGGGTTTTGCTAAATGCCATTGTTCAGTGAAGGACTGGCCCGCCGTGTTCGGGTTGAATCGAGGTAAATGACGAGATAAGATAAAGATAAATACAAAGATAAAAACCCTCGAAGTAATACATCAATAAAGGGTGATACTTGGAATGTACAAATATTCATTATGAGGCTTTCCATCAGTCCTTACTGCTGATCTTTTGGTCAGCAGTTTGTGCATTTCAGCTCATGTAGATTAAATTGTACACACAGCCTGAAGTGTATTAACCCCAGTTACCTAGATCAAACAGACACAGCAACGTGTAAAAATAGGAAATGAAATGAAATGAAAAGACACAGTAAGTGACAGGCCGGGTCAGACTTTGATCACTAGATGGTAGTAACAAAATTTTATTATCGGTTTTATCGTCTGAAGGATAAGTCTGATAGCAATTAAACTTTCCTTTGTATAATAGCTGTATATGATATCAGCTCCATACACCTATTTTTGTGTACCGGTTCCTCATATGCATTACCTGTGTCTCTTAGCCTCACCTATGCCCCATTTACCTTACTTAGCCTATGTTTCTGTTACCTAACCTGTGTACCTTTTTGCGTGTTAACCTTGGAATATTTCCAGCGCGTGACTGTAAACAAAGACCATGTTATTATATTTACACGAGACACCCTCGCAACACCAACCACCATGCAAGTCTTATCATGAGTAAGGAGGTGTGGTAGGAGGTGCCAGATAAAGGGTATCATGAACAAGGAGTTGATAAGCGTGCTGCCAAGGTGGACCTTAGGTCACGTAGTCATTATCAGATCGAGTTCACCTTAGCGGTCATTGAAGAATTGATCAATGGGCATTGGATGATTTCGGAAGGACAAGCTGTCAGAAGTTTGTGTGGCTTTGCAAAATCACATTTTACTTCGAAAGATAATGAAATTAGAACATTTATGTTTATTATTATTGTGGAGAGGAATGGAAGGAGGGAGATCGACTGGACTGCAGTAGTGCGCCGCGTGTGGAGCTGTCAGTTTGGGGTCAGGCTGGGGTCGATTCAAGGCGCGCCAGTTGAGGGAGAAAACTCGGCCGTAGAAGAATGGGTAGCAAGGGCTTTAGTATTTTATAGTATGGTTTGTAAAAGAAGGAAGGAGGAGGGGATGAAGAAGGAGGTGAGAAGAAAAACATTTACCTATGACCTGAAACAGTAATTTGTTACTATAATTATTATCAAAGAGCCCTTTCCTGTCATTCAGAAATTTGTATCTGAGATTGTTGGTATAGATTTAGTTGCAGCATTTTAGAATGTAGTAGATTATGGAGTTTACGTTTAGAAGTATATAAAAAAAAGTTGCACAGTCGATAACGGTAGAACCGACTAACCTGTTCGTCTAGTGTGTCGAGAAGGTAAACATATTTTCATAGAAATCTGAGGTACGCTGGTAGTATTTGCGTAGTTTGATTGTTCATATCATTTCCTCTTCGAGCTTTATAATGATTTATCAATAAATTAATATTGCGTTTATAAGTATTATCATATTATTCGATTATGTTAACCTCATTTATACGTTTTAAACGATAGCCTATGTCATAAATCGGCGAGAAAACACGCATGAATATAAATGTGAAAGTAAAAGACGCGGACTGTTTGACCTAGGTCTCTTTCGGTATGCACAATAAATCTAGTAGTGTAGAAAATAAACACTTATCACTCCGAAAATAGCACTGTCTCTTATTCATTCGTTGAGTTAAGCATAAAGACCCCTTTTCTTGTAATATCCGTAAACGTTATCTGAAATCGTTCGATTGATGCCTGGACTTTTTGGACGGCAGCTATTGTGCAGAGTAACTTTATTTTAAGGTTAGAGTCGTTTACGGTATGGAAACCGAAGAGTTATTGTAATAAACCGCTCTCCTATCTAATTCCATACAAGAAGCGCAAAGTTGACTGTGCCATGTGATATGAATGTCTTAATTGAGGTTATCTAGTCTATGCTAATCCTTTCGAAGAAACTAAGGGATATTAGATGATAAAAGTTGTTCAGGAATTGTGACACCGGTTCTATTTCCACTTCCCGATCTTATCCGTATCACTAAGAAGGTGACGCGGCTGATAATTTCAAATAAAATATCAGTACTAGGTCCCCTTTGTCTGGTCCGTCTCCCTGTTTCTGTCAAAAGGAAGTGAAAGGGTGTTCTCCACGGCAGCTTAATAGTGGCATTTTTACATTTTACATAGTCCTTTTCACATAGCTTATACGAAAAATATATAAACTTGACAAGGAATGAATTCTATTTACTAAAACGGCCATATCATCGGACTTCATTTTTAAAATTTTAGTCCAGACAGAACTAGGTCTTTAGAATGCCTTAATAACTGGCTATAAGGCTTTTTCTACATAGGGTGTGGAGGGGGGGGGGGGTGAGGGTAGCGTGTGGACCAGTCACACGCACGGAGCTGGGTTAAGGCCCATGTGAAAGAATTCTCATACAGGTACTACGTGGGTGATGATACAGAAGACCCTTTGGAGAGCTTGCTCAGTGTGTTGGCTTTATGGTTAAGCTATAGATGGGTCGAGTTCTATGGTATTGTTTGCGTCGCTGAGTTTAACGGTGTCGCATATTTGATGAAGGCTACGAATCTAGCAACTCAGCCTCGAGTTGAGCCAGAATTTGCAGTGGGAATCCACCTTCTTTGAGAGTATGCCATGGTAGGTGCAACAAACTTTCAGACACGCCCCTCTTCCATGCATTATACTGGGCTGCTATTTTAGAATCTTTACAGGGGACTCGTGGACATTTGGACGGTATTAGAAGAAAAAATAATATATAACCAGAATCACGATATTTTTGCCAGACTATGCCATTGGTAACACTAATCTATTTCTCTTCCGCCCATAATGTGTGGCCGAATGACATTTCGATATCACGGGTCACGAAGCGCGAAACGGAGTTCATTGATTAGATTACCTGCAATTAGTCACCGAAACAGAGGTCGATCATGTTTTAGACAAGCGAACTTATAGATATCTATGAGTATGTTTATGAATATTGGTATTTATCTGATAGGGTGGACGTATTGGTTGTTTGTGCGTGCGTGCCTGCGTGAGAGCAACATGCAATAAAAACTGTATGTACATATTATGTGTAAATGTATTATTTACTTATGCGTGTATGCGTGTAGGGAACTGGAAGCTGATAGATGAAGCTGATAGATGAAGGATTAAGAATGTCCGCGACCCCCCGCGAAGGAGGCGGTTGCCAAGGCCGTCGCTGTGTCATGCGCGGCTCATCCCTTCCCTCTCGTCTCTCCCCTCTCCTCTCTTTTACCCTCTCCCCTCATTTACCCTCTCCATTTTTTACCTTCTTCCTCTTTTACCCCCCCCCCCCTCTTCCCTTTACCCTCTCATAACCTCCTCCTCTTCCACTCTCCCCCTATCGTCTCCCCACCCCCCTTCCGTCTTCCCTCTCTTCTTTTCCCTCCCCCATTCCCTTTTCCTTCTCCCCTTGCCCCTTCCCCTCCTCCTTCTCCCCTTCCCTCTTCCCCTCCTCCTTCTCCCCTTCCCCTCCTTCTCCCCTTCTCTCTTCCCCTCCACCTTCTCTCCTTCCCTCTTCCCCTCCTCCTTCTCCCCTTCCCTCTTCCCCTCCTCCTTCTCCCCTTCCCTCTTCCCCTCCTCCTTCTCCCCTTCCCTCTTTCTTCTCCACGTTTCCTTCTCCCCTCTCCTAGCCTCTGTATAATTGACTCGATATTGTTATAGTTTCCATGAGTAAAGCAAAAATTCCCCTCTCATTTATGATAACGAAGAATTCCTTGGGGAAATGTCAATTTCATTTTTGGGCTCAACAGGACAAATGGAAATGGGGCTACCTGGTGATCTGTACCATGCCCGATCTCAAGGTCCGTCTTATCAGCAGCATCGCAACACGTGAAGCTTCACGGAGCAAGGGCAGTCAACGTGCGGTGTGACTCGGCCGTCCAGGGGCGTTATTGTTTTGCCTCCAATTTCGCTCATGACTGTGCTTTTGCCTTAGAGTAATTCGTGGGAGGGATTTGTTCGTATTTCGGCGCTGTCAAGCTTCTTGTTGCGTGGTGCGAGAAGGATTGGCGATGCTGGTTTTGACGTGTGTTGGTGGCGCTTTGTTTCACTTGTTAGATCGGTATCTGTTTTGATTTCTCTCTCTCTCTCTCTCTCTCTCTCTCTCTCTCTCTCTCTCTCTCTCTCTCTCTCTCTCTCTCTCTCTCTCTCTCTCTCTCCCCCCCCTCTCCCTCCCCCCCTCTCCCTCCCCCCCCTCTCCCTCCTCTCCCTCCCCCCCTCTCCCTCCCCCCCTCTCCCTCCCCCCTCTCCCTCCCCCCCTCTCCCTCCCCCCTCTCCCTCCCCCTCTCCCTCCCCCTCTCCCTCTGCTTCCTTATCGGACCCTAATCATGCACTGATCACGTGGAAGAGTTCTCGACTTTGGACGTTTTTTATTTGTATTTTTTCCTTTTACTGATTGGCGATTTAGTAGTGCCCTATGACCTGGTAAGCGGCTGCCTCACATTTACCGCCCCGCGAGGAAAACAGGAATGTATACTCGTATGTACACTAACCCACGTAGACATGCATGTCACACGCACCCGCACACGCACGCGCGTACTCACGTACTCACGCACTTCCTCATACGCACACTCGCACGTACACGCACACGCACGCACGCACGCACGCACGCACGCACGCACGCACGCACGCACGCACGCACGCACGCACACGCACACGAACGCACGCCCACGCACACGCACACGCACACGCACACGCACACGCACGCACGCACGCACGCACACGCACCCACGCACACGCACCCACGCACACGCACCAACGCACATGCACCCACGCACACGCACCCACGCACACGCACCCACGCACACGCACCCACGCACACGCACCCACGCACACGCACCCACGCACACGCACCCACGCACACGCACCCACGCACACGCACCCACGCACACGCACCCACGCACACGCACCCACGCACACGCACCCACGCACACGCACCTACGCACACGCACCCACGCACGCACGCACACGCACGCACGCACGCACACGCACGCACGCACACGCACGCACGCACGCACACGCACGCACGCACACGCACGCACGCACACGCACGCACGCACACGCACCCACGCACACGCACCCACGCACACGCACCCACGCACACGCACCCACGCACACGCACCCACGCACACGCACCCACGCACACGCACCCACGCACACGCACCCACGCACACGCACCCACGCACACGCACCCACGCACACGCACCCACGCACACGCACCCACGCACACGCACTCACTCACGCACACGCACTTACGCACTCACGCACATCCACACATGCACTGACACAAACACATGTATATGTAGTCAGTCATGCATTTTATTCAGCCCAGACAAATGTAGCTGACGACTGCACGAGTAATATAAGTTACCGAAAAATTGCTGCACATACTAAGAAGCTTGAAAAAAAAAATCTGCAGAACACTTTGCAGCAGGCTGCTTGTGTTATTATTATTGTTACAAATTTTATTTTGCCGTGCTACAAACGCACTTTCCCAAACGAAGATAATCACAGTTCATTTCGAGCCACCATTCCAATAGATACATATATACAAGTACACATATAAAGTCATAAACCTAAAGCATTGCAAACGTAACAAGCACACACACATTAGACATAAACAAACACAAGCAAATATAGACAAACAAAGACACATACACGCACACAAACAAACATAAACATAAACAATCTTCGTCACTGGCGGGTTGCCCACTCTTCACCCCCTACCGACTGGCGGCGCGGTCCTTACCCACCCATACGGAGCCACCTTGCAGTACTGTTGGGTGCTTGCCAGGCCGAAGGTAAACAGCCCCTCGGCCCATGTGTTTCTACTTGCGAGGGAGTCCGTTCGGGGTTTATTTTGCTGACGAATGGCCGCTAGAGAATGTCTTTGGAATTTTCCTTTTTTAGGGATTGGTATTTTTTAGGAGTGAGATGGTGATGGGGATTACGGTTGTTATATGTTTATTTTTATTTATTTTAATGTGCAATACCCATTCAGAGAGACGTAGATGAAAACTGACTTTTTCTTTGATATTTGTTTGCTATATTTTTTTTTATGTCAGTGGGCATACTCGTCTTAAACACTATTAGATTACGAGTATTCCCACCGACTAAATTGTCATTCAGGCCTAATTAAGAGAGGGGAATTATTACGTACCACTAACTATTTGAATATTCCATATCACCTGGTACGTTGCATTTTTCCCCAATGTGATTTTGCCTAGTCAGGGAATGTATTCAGAGCCTTTCTACCGGCATATTTGTATATTTTCCCCAGAGTTAATCCGCATGATTTGCAAGGGGGCGGCGAACCAACGCGTCATCAGAACTTTGAAAATCAGGAAAGCCAGTTTGATCATTTCTTTCGCATGTCAGCGAAGAACGTGGCCTTTGCAGAGCGGTATTTTTTGTTATTTTTTTGCTTCACTTTGTTATTTTGCGCGCGTTTTCCCGGTTTTCAGGTTTTATGTACATATATCTTTCCTCCTTAGTCTTTTTAAAAAGATCATCTTAAAGGGCAACGATATTTGGATATTTCTTAGAACGAGGAAAAAAATGTCTGATGCACATTTTTTCGTGTCATGTAGGGCCTGTGGTAAGCCAAGAACCGTGGTGTAAATTGATATTGATCATTTTGCATTCTTTTCTAGTTTAACCTATGCACTTTTTGTTGCATTTTCAATATTACATCCCCGGGTGCACGAGCATTCGCCCGGGCTCTCGATCCGTCAGCCAAGAACGATAGGGAATAAAACAGGAAGTTAGATATTTTCCGCCGCATTTTTTTTTTGTTTATCGTTTAGTATGCGGTTTTCTTTTTATACATATTCGAGGTGCATTTCTTACCTAATCTTGTGTGTGTGTGTATGTGTGTGTGTATGTGTGTGTGTATGTGTGTGTGTGTGTGTATGTGTGTATGTGTGTATGTGTGTATGTGTGTATGTGTATGTGTGTGTGTATGTGTGTATGTGTGTATGTGTGTATGTGTGTGAGTGTGTGAGTGTGTGAGTGTGTGAGTGTGTGAGTGTGTGAGTGTGAGTGTGTGTGTGTGTGTGTGTGTGTGTGTGTGTGTGTGTGTGTGAGTGAGTGAGTGAGTGAGTGAGTGAGTGAGTGAGTGAGTGAGTGAGTGAGTGAGTTAGAGTGTGAGTGTGAGTGTGAGTGTGAGTGAGTGAGTGAGTGAGTGAGTGAGTGAGTGAGTGAGTGAGTGAGTGAGTGAGTGAGTGAGTGTGTGAGTGAGTGAGTGAGTGAGTGAGTGTGTGAGTGTGTGAGTGTGTGTGTGTGTGAGAGTGAGTGGGTGAGTGAGTGAGTGAGTGAGTGTGTGAGTGTGTGAGTGTGTGAGTGTGTGAGTGTGTGAGGGAGAGAGGGAGAGGGAGAGGGAGAGGGAGAGGGAGAGAGACTTAATGACAGACTTGACTGAGCGAACGAGTTAGCTAAAATTTTTGAGTGAGTGGGTGTGAGTGAGAGCGTGAGACCCACTGTTTCTCAAGTTAAGAGGAAATGGAAATGTAATGTTATGTAATAAGGGAGAATCCTTTTATGACGTCATCGGCGTTACGAGCACGAAAATTTAGCCAGTGTTTCCGATCATCCGTGAGAATCCCTTAAATGAATAAATGATTGTTTGCTTGGTTTTCCTGGCATTTCTACCCCGCTTCAGGTCAGTCGTAGATAATAAGGGGAGTGTGTGACTCGGAAAATATTCGTTTGTGCCCCTAGTAGATGGCGATTTATGACGCGCGCCTATTTACATGTCGTGTATGTACTTCCTCGTTCTTAAGGGAGGGAGAATCTAAGGGAAGTTGATGGGACGAGATGATAGCCGGGTTTGGCACCTGTCCGCTTATTGCATCATGAGGACACGCCCTCCCTCCACTCTCTTCCCGTCTTCTCTCGTGTCTTCTCATCTCTCCTCCCCTCCCCTCTCCTCTCCTCTCCTCTCCTCTCCTCTCCTCTCCTCTCCTCTCCTCTCCTCTCCTCTCCTCTCCTCTTCTCTCCTCTCCTCTCCTCTCCTCTCCTCTCCTCTCCTCTCCTCTTTTCTCCTCTCTTTTCTTCTCTATTCTCTTCTCACCGTCCCCTCTCTTGTCCTCTCCTCTTCCATTCATCTCCTTACATTGCACTTACCTTACTTTACTTTACCTTGCTTTACTTTAACGTACCTTACCCTGCCTTGTCCTGTCGTATTCTATCGTATCCTGTCCTGACCTATCCTATCATTCCCTACTCTACCTGACCTTACCTTACCTTACCTGACCTTACCCTTCCTTACCGGCCTACTTTACCCTGCTTTACCTTAGACCGACCTTACCTTACCTTGGGCCTACCTAACCCTACCCTACCCTACCCTACCCTACCCTACCCTACCCTACCCTACCCTACCCTACCCTACCCTACCCTACCCTACCCTACCCTACCTTGCCCTACCTTATCCTACCTTATCCTTCCCTATCCTATCCTGTTCTACTCTGCCCTGCCCTATCCTATACAAATCCTTACCTACCTTACCTTACTTTACCCTAACCTACCTTACTTTACCCTACCCTACCCTACCCTACCCTACCCTACCCTACCCTACCCTACCCTACCCTACCCTCCCATATCCTATACTATTCTACCCTACCCTACCCAACTCTGCTCAACCCTACCCTACCCTAAACTCCCCTGCCCTACCCTACACTCCCCTGCCCTACCCTAAACTCCCCTGCCCTACCCTACACTCCCCTACCCTACCCTACCCTGCCCTACCCTGCCCTACCCTGCCCTACCCTGCCCTACTCTACTCTCCTCGGCATACCCTACCCTACACTACCCTGCCCTTCCCAACGCACCGCAACCTAACCCTTATGCTTTTCCACACTCGTAAACTCTGCAGTCCTTCCTGAAAATTGATGGATTGATTACCTGGTTAGTCTTGTCTCTTCTACCTCTCCGGCGTTCACCTTCCTGAAAGAATAAACCCGGACTAAAAATAGACACTCCATTTCGTAGCCTGTCACTTGGAGGAGGACGGAGGGAGAGCAAGGAGGAAGAGGGAGAGCAAGGAGGAAGAGGGAGAAGGAGGAATGAGGAAGGAGAGATAGGGATAGGGATAGGGATAGGGATAGGGATAGGGATAGGGATAGGGATAGGGATAGGGATAGGGAAGGGGGAGGGGGGGGAGAAGTAGAGGCGGAGGGGGGAAGAAGTAGAGGCGGAGGGGGATGAAGTAGAGGCGGAGGGGGGAAGAAGTAGAGGCGGAGGGGGGAAGAAGTAGAGGCGGAGGGGGGAAGAAG
>NC_061851.1:24150181-24157681 GCF_019202785.1 Penaeus chinensis | reverse complement strand
CCTACCGATTCTCATGGTGATATCATGTGTTAGCAGCTGTTGACCCTCATGACTAATTCTGATAGTCGTGTGATGCATATGGTGTCACTGTAGTCTTGTGATGCCCCCTTTTTAGCATGGTGATGAATGGTGATGATGATGATGCTTTTGACGGAGGGAGATGATGATGATATTTGTCGTGATATACATAAAAGGTGCTTGAAATGATGATACATATTTTATCAAGTGTAGGTGATTGTGGTGATGGCAGCCGATTATGAAACGGAACACATGGCCAGTGATGAAAAACAGCTGTGTGATGCCGGCGA
The DNA here is from genome assembly GCF_019202785.1 of Penaeus chinensis. Classification (NCBI taxonomy): domain Eukaryota; kingdom Metazoa; phylum Arthropoda; class Malacostraca; order Decapoda; family Penaeidae; genus Penaeus; species Penaeus chinensis. The sequence goes on along the minus strand of NC_061851.1, from coordinate 24,157,373 downwards.
TTGATTGGCTGATTGACTTCACCAGAGCTTTCATAACACACGGCCTATTATTAAAGGGTTTTATCACGTAAATTCGTCCAACCGGTTTTGTTCTCCGCTCTTTGCATTCGACCTTCAGATGTGCAACCTTGACCGGCAATGTGCTTAGTATGTTGCCAGTGGCGTGCGTGCGAGATGTTGCGATCTCTTTCTTTCTTTCTCTTTCTTTCTGTGCCTTTCTCTTTCTTTCTTTCTCTTTCTTTCTGTGCCTTTCTCTTTCTTACTTGGTAACTTTCTCTGTCGAAGCCTTTCTCCCCCCCCTCCCTCCTCCCTCTCTCTCTCTCTCTCTCTCTCTCTCTCTCTCTCTCTCTCTCTCTCTCTCTCTCTCTCTCTCTCTCTCTCTCTCTCTCTCTCTCTCTCTCTCTCTCTCTCTCTTCTCTCTTTCTCTCTCTCTCTTTTCTCTTTCTCTTTCTCTCTTTTTCTTTCTCTCTTTCTCTCTTTCTCTCTCTCTTTCTCTCTCTCTCTCTCTCTCTCTCTCTCTCTCTCTCTCTCTCTCTCTCTCTCTCTCTCTCTCTCTCTCTCTCTCTCTCTCTCTCTCTCTCTCTCTCTCTCCGCTTTCTCTTTCCCCTTCTCCTTCCTCTTCTCCTTCTCTTTTCCCCGCTTTCTCCTTTTCTTTCTCCTTCTCCTTCTCCTTTTCTTTCTCCTCCTCTTTCTCTTGGGGTTCCTGTTTGTAGCCGGGAAGAGTCTGCCTCATGCTGCTGTCCCTGCGCTGCGGTGTTATTGTCATTGTTTTTCGTTTATCATTATCATATTTTAGATGGTTATTATTTGCTCGTATCATCATGTTTATAGGGCGTTATCATGTCTATTGTTGTTGCTGCTGTTATTGGTGTCAGGAGCGCTTGCGTCATTACTGGGATTAATATGCGATATTAGTTAGGTATTTTGATTAGGAACTTTGTAACATGAAATAGGGTTTTAGCGAGACGAAAGTGTTCATGATATTAAGTCCGCTGTGGTGTCTTGAATGTTAAGAAGGCGACGCCAAAATGAGCGTTCTGCTGTTCGTTGTAGAAGATGATATTCTCGAGGGACTTTTTGAAATCTGGCGAATGCTAGAAAAAAATGGAGAAGAAAAAAAAGAATCGTATGCAAAAACGCTCTGCACTGTACGTAAAAAACCGGATTGGAGAAAATACAGCCCAAAATCCTTACATACAAAAATAACTCGCTGATAATAGAGGAAGGTTGGGGTGTGAGGGGGGGAAGGGGGAGAGGGAAAGTGAGAAAGGAAGGGAGAGAATAAGAGATAGAGGGGGATGAGAGAGAGAGGGGGAAGAGAGAGAGAGGAGGAAGAGAGAGAGAGGGGAAAGAGAGAGAGAGGGGAAAGAGAGAGAGAGGGGGAAGAGAGAGAGAGGGGGAAGAGAGAGAGAGGGGGAAGAGAGAGAGAGGAGGGGAAGGGGAGAGAGAGAGAGAGGAGGGGAAGGGGAGAGAGAGAGAGAGGAGGGGAAGGGGAGAGAGAGAGAGAGGAGGGAAGGGGAGAGAGAGAGAGAGGAGGGGAAGGGGAGAGAGAGGGAGAGAGGAGGGGACGGAGAGAGAGGGAGAGAGGAGGGGAAGGAGAGAGAGAGAGAGAGGAGGGGAAGCGAGAGAGAGAGAGAGGAGGGGAAGGAGAGAGAGAGAGAGGAGGGGAAGGAGAGAGAGAGAGGAGGGGAAGGAGAGAGAGAGAGGAGGGGAAGGAGAGAGAGAGAGAGAGAGGAGGGGAAGGAGAGAGAGAGAGAGAGAGGAGGGGAAGGAGAGAGAGAGAGAGAGAGAGAGAGAGAGATGAGAGAGAGAGAGAGAGAGAGAGAGAGAGAGAGAGAGAGAGAGAGAGAGAGAGAGGAGGGGAAGGGGAGAGAGAGAGAGGAGGGGAAGGGGAGAGAGAGAGAGAGAGAGAGAAGGGGAAGGGGAGAGAGAGAGAGAGAGGAGGGGAAGGGGAGAGAGAGAGAGAGAGGAGGGGAAGGGGAGAGAGAGAGAGAGAGAGGAGGGGAAGGGGAGAGAGAGGGAGAGGAGGGGAAGGGGAGAGAGAGAAAGAGAGAGAGAGGAGGGGAAGGGGAGAGAGAGAGAGAGGAGGGGAAGGGGAGAGAGAGAGAGAGAGAGGGGGAAGGAGAGAGAGAGAGAGGGGGGAATGAAAGAGAGAGAGAGAGGGAAAGGGAGATAGGGAAGGATGGAGTGAGGGAGAAAAACGGAGATCCTTGTGCACATAAAAAGAAAATGTTTCTTTTCGCTTGAAATGTTTTTTTGTTTAATCTAACCATTATATTCTGCAGTCTCCGTTTCCAGACTCAAGTTATTTTCATAAACAAGAGGCAGCTTCTGTTCTAGCATGCACGGAACGACCATATTGGACAGAGGGGGATTATCAGCACCAGTTTCATCCAAGAAATGGTGCTTTCGTGTTACATTTATGTAGTTATTTCAAGCTTCAGTTAGCCACGAGCGCATTGTTTGTTGTACTTATGCGTTATAGCATCACAACTAAGTGTTTTTGCTTTAGGTTTTCAAGAACTATGAACGTGAGGCATTGCAGTACCATGAATCGTAGTGACTCCATTTTTTCGAGACCGTATTTTTTACTTAATATATGATTATGACAACTAAATAAGCAGTCGGGAAAAGGAAGTGCAGAGCGTATGGTAGGAGTAGAGTCGTGCAATGTCGTTTAGAATAGTGCATTGTGTGTTATGCTGTAAAGTGATCCAGCGTTGTAATCTAGCCTAGTGTGTTATTATAGTGTAAGGTAGAAGTGTGAGTTTGTGTCTGTGTCTAACAATGGCTTTATAGTTATCAGGAACGTAAACAAAGAAAAAACGTGTGCGTGAGGTGAAACACTCGCATTAAGAAAAGAAGGATAAAAATAAAGAAACAGCCGTAGTAAGAAAAGAAAAATCGTAAAATTTCGGATCCAATCTGAAGGCCTTTCAGACAAGGCTATGAAATGTAATTGCCTCGTCTGAAGAGGAAAACAGATTGAATCCGAAACGTCACGAATGATTAATATCGTATTCTTGCGGCTGTATTCTCCCTCGATCGAAATATGTTTCATTGTACGCTCCCCCGTATTATTCTGCTAAATATCACGGTTACTTTTATTTGAATTCCTCTTTGTTTCTAGTGGAATTGCCCGTGATGTCGATAATCTAGCCGTTGCAATAGAAAATTGATCTGATGTAAATAGAGGAGGAGGATTTTAATTCCCAGAAAACGTCAGCACCGCCTCTATATAATTCTCCTTCGCATCTCGGAATTCACCTCGAGTTTGAAATACGTGGCGAAAAAAGGGAAGAGAAGCAGAGGCCAAGAAATGGAGAGAGGGAGCATAGATGAGAAGAAGTGAGGCGCCGAGATAAAGGGCGTCCTGGATCCGAGATAGAGCAGGGATGCTGGAAATAGAAATTGAGGGAGGAGTGTCCTTAAGGAATATTGAGAACGAAGAGCGAGTGTATGTGTTTGCGTTTTTAAGATTTATTTTAATTATTTTAAGTTTGTATTATTTCTTAATTTATTTGTATTTTTGTTTTTTCTCTCTCAAGCTTACTTTTTTGGGAAGTTATAAGGTTGTATTCGTGTTTTTAATTCTGCTATTACAGTTGGTTGATGATTTTATTTGTTTGAACTTTGTAAATTCTTCAAACATTAAACCCAGCCCTCGGCCTTGCAACTGGCAGGCCGGTGTAAAATGTTGCTGACGTTTCTTCAATAATTTGATGTGTAACTCTTTTCATTCTGTCTAGTTTTTTAATTCAGTATTTTACCGAAAATGTTGAACTTCTTAAAAGCAGTTCGAAAAGTATAGTGAAGTGAGTCTCATAATCGATCGTCATTTCTTAACGTGGGCTCTTCCGTTTGTCAGCTTTACGATCCATTATATGAATAAAAAAAAAAAAAATAAAAAAAATAAACATCTTATATGTAAGAGTTTGGAAGATACAACGGAATAATTCGATACTTTCAAAGGAGGTTTTCGTAAGAAGAAAAGTGAGGAAAATCTTGCCACTTCTAAACTTGACCTTTTCATTTGTCTTGTCTTAGGAGTGAGTGTTATCGGTAGTCAAGGAGGCAATGACGCAAAATGACCCTGAATTTAAAAAAAATTTTAAACTGCTGTAGCGAAACTTAGAGTTCATAAGTAGTTTAATCGTCTCGTATATATTTACTATGGTATTATCTGCGTGAAAGTTGAAAATGAGTTTCGTTATAAATATTTTGAAGATTATATATATATATATATATATATTTATATGTCATACACGTACACTGCTCTTTGTGTTGCACCCTTTGGCCTGTGCTCCCTCCTTTTGTTTCTCTTATGTGTGTTTTATTTGTCTATTTTCTTTTTGCCTTTTTTTCATGTTCATTTTTTTCTTTTGAAAGCCTCGTCTTCTTCCTCCTCCTCCTCTTCCTCTTCTTCCTCTTCTTCCTCTTCTTCCTCTTCCTCATCCTCTTCTTCCTCTTCTTCCTCTTCTTCCTCTTCTTCCTCCTCTTCCTCTTCTTCCTCTCTTCTTCCTCATCTTCTTCTTCTTCCTCTTCTTCTTCTTCTTCTTCTTCTTCTTCTTCTTCTTCTTCTTCTTCTTCTTCTTCTTCTTCTTCTTCTTCTTCTTCTTCTTCTTCTTCTTCTTCTTCTTCTTCTTCTTCTTCCTCCTTCCTCCTCCTCCTCCTTCTTCTTCTTCTTTTGCTTATTCTGCTTCTTCTTCTCATCCTCATCCTCTTCTTCTTCCTAGCTTTTCCCCTTCTCTTATTTTCGTCTGAAATATATATACCAAAAGAGTATGAAGAAAAAAAGACGGTGAAAAGTTAATTGATATTAATTTTCTCAAGTGAAAAGGTAGCACCGTTGGAGTAGGAGGAGGAATAGGATTAGGAATAGGAGTAGGAGGAGGAATAGGAGTAGGAGGAGGAATAGGAATAGGAGGAGGAATAGGAATAGAAGTAAGAGTTGGAAAAGAGAAGAGGAAGAAAATCAAAAGAAAAAGAGAGGGGAAGGAGGAGAGGGAGGAGAGGGAGGAGGAGTAGATGTAGTTGGAGAAAGAGAGTGAGAAAGCTTGTTACTACATATCTCCTTTAAGCTGAACTTGAGGGAGTTTCCCCTCTCCCCCCCCCCCTCTTTATTTTTTTCCTTTTTTTTTCATTTGAGTGTTCTAAAGCGTGCACGAAAACGGCAGTGTTCGGACTAACCCGGGTGGCCGAGGCCGTGTTAGGCCGTGATGATCGCGAATGGGTTTCGTTTTTTAAAGTTTATTGTTGTTGTTATTGCTATTGTTATACTGATTGTTATTGTTATTGATACTGGCATTAATCTTATTTTTAGTGTTTGTGATTTGTTTTTGTTATTGTTGTTGTTCAATTATGCCATTTGTTTATTTACTTCTTAATGGAATTCGGCTTCAGTTTTATTGTTTGATTACATGGTCTTATTCAATTTTGATTTGTTTTCAGTTTGTAAAAATGCGCTCACCCTTTTAAGATTGTCGGATTGCCGTTTCAGGATTATTAATATTGTGCTCAATGTATTTTATAGAATTATAAAAGTGTGATACATATTTCGAAAACCAGATATCCGCTTCTTTTTTATTTTCATAGTGGTAATGAAAATACGCTCTTTTCTGTATTTTTGGCTGTAGTAAGGAATGGGTTGTGTGGAACGTAGAATAGCAGATACATAGCAGAGAAGGGACAGTGCTTTGAAGAAAAAAGGAATTGTTTATATCGCTGAGAGGAAAGATGTTTAGTGTGTGCGTATGCGTGGCTGTGTGTTTGCGAGTATTTTAATGAGTGTACGGAGTTTAAGCGTGGGATTCATATTGAACCAATTGTAAGTATAACAACGAAGAAGCAATGTAAGATTGTCGGATTGCCGTTTCAGGATTATTAATATTGTGCTCAATGTATTTTATAGAATTATAAAAGTGTGATACATATTTCGAAAACCAGATATCCGCTTCTTTTTTATTTTCATAGTGGTAATGAAAATACGCTCTTTTCTGTATTTTTGGCTGTAGTAAGGAATGGGTTGTGTGGAACGTAGAATAGCAGATACATAGCAGAGAAGGGACAGTGCTTTGAAGAAAAAAGGAATTGTTTATATCGCTGAGAGGAAAGATGTTTAGTGTGTGCGTATGCGTGGCTGTGTGTTTGCGAGTATTTTAATGAGTGTACGGAGTTTAAGCGTGGGATTCATATTGAACCAATTGTAAGTATAACAACGAAGAAGCAATGTAGCTTTGTGTGTTTATTTGTGTGTTTTCTTGTTCATCCTTCATTGTTTTTCTTGCACGGGGTTAAGTGTGCGTGTGCGTGCGTGCGTGCGTGCGTGCATGCGTGCGTGCGTGCGTGCGTGCGTGTGTGTGTGTGTGTGTGTGTGTGTGTGTGTGTGTGTGTGTGTGTGTGTGTGTGTGTGTGTGTGTGTGTGTGTGTGTGTGTGTGTGTGTGTGCGTGTGTACGTGCGTGTGTGCGTGCGTGTGTGCGTGCGTGTGTGCGTGCGTGTGTGCGTGCGTCATATAGATACTTCACGTAATTTATGTCCTTAGTCATATTCCTGTACCGTCGAGATTTTTGCTCTTGCTGCGTCACCCCTGACTCACTCGCATTACTATTTGATTTTTGCACTTTTTATTTGTTTCACCTTTCATTCTCTTAGACCTTGAAATTCGAGTCTGATTATCTTTTATTTCCAGTGACTTACAAGGTATATATTTCAGCCCGTATTATATATTATACTTTTTTTCTCCCCTCCCTCCCAGAGGAGGGGAGGAGAGAGGAGGGAAGGCGAGAGGAGGGAAGGCGAGAGGAGGGAAGGCGAGAGGAGGGAAGGGAGGCGGAGGAGAGGAGATGAAAGGGGAAATGGAAAAGGGAAAAGGTTAAAAAGGGGATGGATACGATTAGAGAGCCTCGTGATTGGCATGAATGTGTGATCGTCTAGTGTTGACGTCTGTTGCCTAGCGCTTCAGCTGCGGCGGGAATATTTCTATTCATGATTGATTCCGCGGGTTTGTGTAAATGTACGTCCGCGTCAATGCGTTATAGGCGGAAAGATCCGGTTTCGAATAGGTACACGTGCGAGGGGGGGGGGGGGGAAAGGGGAAAGTTAAAAGGAAAGGGAAAAGGGAAGGGGGCAGGCCGGGAGGGGAGGTTTGAGACAGGTAGAGGGAAGGGGTGGGGGAGTGAAAAAGATAGGGTA
>NC_061851.1:24144414-24150081 GCF_019202785.1 Penaeus chinensis | reverse complement strand
TTGCATATTTATTTAAACATTATTATTTTAGAGGAATGAAAACAATACATTATTCAAGAGATTTTTTCCACAGTATAGCGCAGCATTCACTGAGTGAAGTGAATTTCATTTTATGTGACTTACTATATGGCTTGTGGAATAACAAGCCAGAATATCAATTGTAAATTTCACTGGCTTTCAAATGCTATCTTACAGGTGACAGATGTGAAGAAAGCTCAATAGAAACTGTAGAACTTCAGACAGTACCACTGTAAAAATGAAATTTATTGTAGTCATCAGTAAAAGACTATAAGATTGTTAAATTTATGCTGCACAAATGTTGAATGTTCTAATTTTTTATACATTCCAGTTTTACAGTACCAATATTCTGTTAAATTTTGGTTGGCTTTTGAAAGTCTTGCTTAATTTTATAATCATAACCTACATTTATTTTATATATGGTGTAGAATTAATTTATTATGTAATGTAAAACAACGGAGAGGAAAATTAATATTTTTTTTAGTTACTGTTTGGGAAAATGTGATTGTGGAATAAATATCAAGAGATGATTGTTGTTTTATTACTATACAATACATTGAAACACTTTTCACCTGTAACACAATACAAAAAAATTAATTCATCTAAAACATCCTCAAGAAGCAGAATATTCACCTGGTGTTATCTGCATGGAAATGTATGAAGCAAGGAGAAATTCTAATTGACTTGATGTTCCATTATCCAACAAATTTGTACCAGTAATTCATCCATACACCTATTTCAATAACATATTCAGAAGTTATCCTTAGGACTTGATCCCCCCAATCCCTTGCCCGTTGTTGTCGTATGCGGGCTTAGGAGGTGGAGACTGGGACCCAATGCTGGGGAACTCCCCAACCTTGGGACTCAGCCCTCGACTCAACTAATTTTGCATGGTCTTTTTTTCCCCACCTACTTTTTAATTTCTGTCCCTTCACCAACCCCTTCTCCTATCCACTTTCTAAGGTGTGAGAGCCGTACTGAAAGGCTGACTTTGTGCCAGTCCTGAAAGGCCTGAGGGATCCATGGGCACGGTATTCCCATGCTTTAGTTGTCTAGCCCTCACCCCTTAAGGGGACCCTGAGGGCTGGACCGTTTCGCTCCCCAACATACTCCAGGCTTACCATGGCCAACAATGAAGATTTTATACCACTATTAGGGGCAATGAGGCTTGCTCCTTCTTCAAATAGCCCCACCAATTCAAACTCTCCCGATTCCCAGGCCCCAGGCCCTCCTTTGACCACAGCTCTGAACACTACAACTAATACCCCCTCCTCAATGCCTACTAGTACAGTATCCACCCTAATCAACACTCAACCCCCAGGAAACATTTCTACTCTCCCAACATGCTCAACTTCAACACCTCTACCCCCACAACCTTTTTCATCAACTACCCTATCCTCCCTTATTACTACCTTACAGCCTTATTGTCCACCTCCCCATAACACTACCTCCCTCAACACTACTCCCTCTTCCACACGCCCCCGTCCTTCTACTACCCTCATCTCTACAAAAATCTTAAATACTCTATTTAGCCCAGCCAAATGGGACTGATTTTTTGTGATCCCTCCCACAGCTTACTCTGACAACACCCTTCTCTTCCACCAATGTCTCCAAAAACAAGTAGGCAAAGTCTCTTTCCGTAGCCGACCCGACCATTCCCGTCTCGAAACAGTAACATCTGAAAACCAAGCTAAAGCATTATCAAATCTAACTGATCTATATGGTAACCCCATCCCTGCAGAACCCCATCCAACCCTCAATACTTGCACCGGAACTGTGCAAGCAAATTGCCCTGTCTATGACAAAAAATGGTCAGATTGTGAAGAAGACTTACTCGCCTGACTCACAGACTATGATGCGGTATCAGTACAATGCTACTCCATTCCTCCTAGAGGTCATCGTAAGGAAACCCACTAACATTAAAATTACTTTCCGTAGATATGACCTACCCTTTAATGTATACATCGGTGGAGAATCCCCCCCTGTCCGACCATATCAACCTCCTCGTCAGTGCCAAAATTGTTGGCGTTTAGGACATCCTGCCAAACATTGCCGTTCCACAGCCAGATGCCCACTATGTGCCCAACCTGGCTATACCCGATCAAACTGATCTGCACAATCACGCACATGTACCAACTGTGGCGGTCCCCATAATGTATTTTATAGAGGCTGTCCCACCTACAAATTGGAGTCTGAGGTAGCAACTCTCAGATTCAGACTTGGACTCACTCTACGTGAAGCCAGACAGGAAGCACGTCGACGAGGTTTTTCTTTTACTCCCTAATCCAGTAATGTTGCTTACTCTGCCACTCCCCCTACCTCCCAAGCTCCTACACCCTCCCCTAAACCTATCCCTCCTCCATCTAACTTCCCCTCTTCTACCTTCTACCTTCCTAAATCCAAACACTCCAATCTCTACTACAGCCCCAACCCCTTCCCCTCTCCCTCCCCGCACTACCCGCAACAGACAGACTAAACGTTCCACCCCCTCTTCCCCTCACAATCAACACCTTCCTTTGCCCCTACTCTTCAGACACCAGTCTTCTCTTCCCCCCCTCACAAGAAAACCTTTGTCTCACAAAACTCCCCTACCAACTCCATTCCAGAAACTCTTGAAGATATTCAAAACTATATACTCGAGTCCCAAACTAACACTGAAACCCCTCATCCACCTTCAAATTCTACAACTCTCGCTCCCTCCACACTCGAAGTGACTGCCGATATCCATCCTCCTCCTACTCATATCCCCCCTACACCTGTCCTCCTATCCCCTCCCAACACAGCCCACCCCTACTCCAGCTCCACCTACATTAACCCTCCCACCATCCCCTGTATCCTTTCCACTCCCTCCCAGATACACACGTGAATCCCTTATATCACAACTATCCCCTTCCCCAGACCCTCCACCTCCTAATACACCTCCTGATACAACACCACCTCCCCCTTCTCATTCCTTATCCCACCCACTAGCTCCTTCCCCTTCAAATTCTCCAACAAGTACTGCAATCGTTATCACTCATAAATCAACGAAAGAATAACTATCATTCATTGGAATATTCGCGGTTTCCGTTCTCACAGACCCGAACTTCGTCATATCCTTTCTTTTTATAACCCATCCATTATAGGCCTTCAAGAAACTTTTCTTACACATCCTTCTATACCAATCCCCAATTATCATTTTATCTCTTCCCCACACTCCCTTTATGTCTCGTCTATACTTATCAATCAGAAAACACCTTATGTTATACCTCACTTTCAAACAACTGTCCCTTGCACAGTTATTCGCATCTTTCTTCGCCGCTGGATCACAGTGATTTCAGTCTACTTCTCCTCTTCCCACCCCATTGACTTTGTTGCTTTTGAAAATCTAATTTTCCAACTCCAACCACCTTTCCTCATAGTTGGTAATTTCAACTGCCACCACACTCTTTGGGGTGATTCTATCACCAACTCCCGTGGCCGATCCCTAGAACGCTTCCTCTCCACAGCTGACCTTATTATTCTTAATTCAGATCGCCCCACACACTTTGATACACGCACGCAATCTTTTTCATGCATTTACCTCTCTCTATGCCCCCCCTCTCTTCATTTAGATTTCCATTGGCCAGTTCTAGACCACTTTCCCTATAGTGACCACTTTCCAGTTCTCCTTTCTCTCACTTCATATGTACCACTTCCTAACTCCCCACGCTGGTGCTTTGATAGAGCCGACGGGCGTACTTTCACTTCACTCTCTGCTATTCATGTCCCTCCATCCTCCCTCTCATCCATTTCAGATATGATACAACGTTTCACAACTACAGGCCTAAGAGCTGCCCATACAGCTATTCCTCGAACCTCAAGACCCTATACCTCCAAATGTGTTCGATGGTGGAATTCTGATTGCATTAATCAACTATCAGCCCTTTTCTAATTTAAAAGAGCATCCGCCTGTCTTCGTCGTACAATCCGAAATAGCAAAACAAATAGCTGGCGAAATTATGTTTCCTCAATTACATCCTCTACATCTATCTCAAATGTTTGGCGCCGGATCCATAAACTATCAGGCAAACATCCCCCTCATCCAGCCCCGTCCTCCATATTCGAGATACCCTCATATCTGATCCTCTCCAAGTCGCTAATGAACTGGGTGACTATTTCAGCCAGGTCAGTAGTGGTTCTCACCTTTCTCCACACTTCTCTTCTATTAAGACCACCAGGGAACATACCTCTATTATCTTCACCCTATCCTTCGCTGAGTCCTATAATACTCCCTTTTCTTCCTCTGAACTCAGTGCTGCCTTACAGTCGTGTTGCAACACTCATGAAGGCCCTGACGGTATTCACTACCGTATGCTCCGACAACTCCCATCTTCCTCCTTATCCTTCCTATTAACAATTTACAACCACATATGGACATCAGGAAATTTTCCTTCTCATTCGCAAGAAACTCTTATCCTCCCCTTCCTGAAACCCAATAAATCGGGTAACCTCCCTCAAGACTATTGCCCCAATCGCACTAACTAGCTGCTTGTGCAAACTACTAGAGCGAATGGTTAACTTCCGCTTAATGTGGTATCTTGAATCTCACAATCTTCTCTCTCCTTCCCAGTTTGGTTTTCGCCGTGCCCGAAGCACAGCTGACCCACTTGCTCATTTTGAGACATATATTACATCTGCATTTGCACGCCATGAATCCGTGCTAGCTATATTCTTTGACCTAGAAAAAGCGTATGATACTACATGGCGGTACCATATTCTCCAATAATTGTCCTCTCTAGGCATACATGGAAACATGGATGTCTTTATAAAATCTTTCCTCTCCAAACGCACTTTCCAGGTCAAAATTGCCTCTGCCACATCATCCTTCTTTCCTCAAATCGAAGGCGTCCCACAAGGCAGTGTGCTCAGTACCACTGTATTCCTTCTTGCTGTAAATTACATTGCCTCAGTTCTACCACCAGGAGCCCGGTCATCACTATATGTTGATGGTTTAACCATCTATGGCTCTGATACATCCATACCAAATCTCTACCAATTTCTTCAGTCTGCAATATCATCAGTATCTTCCTGGGCCACAAACCATGGCTTCCGCTTTTCTACCTCCAAATCTTTCTCCATCCTTTTCTCTCGCGCACGTGTAGGTCCCCAACCTCCACTCTTCTTATATGGCACTCCACTCCAACACCTTTCCTCTGGCAAATTTCTAGGCGTTATTTTTTACTCAAAACTGTCCTGGCGAGACCATATCCTTTACATTAAAGAAAAAGCCCGCCGCCGTCTCCGAATCTTACAAACCCTATCCCATATATCCTGGGCCTCAGATCGCAAAACTCTCCTTCATCTTCATGTTACCTTGATCCTCTCCACTGTCGATTATAGATGCCATATCTACTATGCCTCAACTTCTCCCCTTGCCCATCTTGATACAATCCATCACTGTGTTCTTCGCTTAGCCCTAGGTGCCTTCCGCTCCTCTCCAGTTGAGAGCCTGTACACTGAATCAGGCATACCATCTCTCTCTCGACGCCGTACCCTTCTCTCTCTCCGATGCTATGCTCGATTCCACCAACTTCCCTTCACTAAACTAATTATCCCACGATCCCTACTTCCTATCTTTGCTTCTTCTCCACGTTTACCTACTCCTTTCTCCACTCGCATGGGTACCCT
>NC_061851.1:24131914-24139414 GCF_019202785.1 Penaeus chinensis | reverse complement strand
AAGAGCTTTCCTCTGATTCCCTTCTGGATCAGGCTTTCCTGAATGGCAAGCGGACTTGCCAGTTCAAAAGCCTTCTCCAGGTCAAGGAATACCACCACAGCTGGGCCCTTGCTGATTGTGCTTAAGAGCGTGGCTATGCTGTGTGCTGTGCCCATGCCCCTTGTGAACCCGTGGAGGTGTTCGTGCGGGGGTCCCGTTTTCCATTGAAGCCGGTTTAGTACCATCCTCTCAGCCGTCTTGGCCAGGCAGCTGAGCAGAGAGATGGGGCGGTACTTCCCCGGCTCCTTTGGTTTTGGGACGGGAACTATGGTAGCCCTCTTCCAACTCTGGGGTAGAGTGGAAGTTTCCCAGGACTTGTTGATGAGTTGCAAGAGTGCACGCTCACCTGCTAGTCCTAGGTGGGAGATAATGGGGTACGAGATCCCATCAGAGCCCGGGGCTGTGTTGGAACTGGTTTTATAGGCTTTCCTTAGTTCCCTCAGAGAAAAGATAACGTCTGAGTTATCGGGTTCGGCTGCCCTTTCTCTGATCTGAGCGTGTCTGTCTGGCTGTAGACGCTCTTGTCTTGCCCTCAGCTCGGCTGGCAGACTGTTGCTGCTCGTTCTCGCAGAGAACTCGTGCACCAGTCTGTTAGCCTCTGCTTGGGGGTCGTGATGGGTGCACCTCGGGGCTGAGCGGCTGGTAGCTCGCTTGACCCGTTGCCACAGCTCTGAAAGGGTGGTTTGGTGGTCGAAGGACTCACACCATTCCAGCCACTTTTCCTGCCTGACTCTGTTGGCAGTTTCCTTGGCATCCGTGACAGCTTCCCTTAGGAGGGATAAGTTGTCAGGGGTTCTTTGCCTTCGGAATAGTTTTCGGCACATGTTCACCCTGTGGTTGACCTCCCTGATCTCGTCATTGAAGTACCAGGCGTCTTTGTGACTTCTGGACCCAGGCCGAGTTTTGGGTATGGTCTGTGAGGCTGCTTCATTAATGGCGTTTAGCAGGCTAGCTTCGAGCACTTCCACATTTTCGCTTTGTGGGGGATTGTTGCATCTCAGACAGAGGGCCAAGGCGTTTTGAAACGCCTGCCAGTTGGCCTTGTCTGTTTTCCATCTTGGATTCGGTCTTAGGATTTCGGCTGGGCCAGCATCCATGAGGGTAGTTATAGTGCCGTAATGGTCACTTGTGACGGTCTCATCGACACACCAGCCAATCCTCCCGACCAGAGTCGCAGTGGCCAGGGTAAGGTCTAGGACCCCTCCTCTGACGTGCGTTGGCTCTTGGGTGTTGAGGAGAGCGATCTCAGGGAATGTCTCTAGCACGTCGGCTATGTGATAGCCGGCCGCATCCGGTGCCCGGCAGGGAGCCAGGATGGGGTGGTGTGCATTGAAGTCTCCCCCTATGATCACTCGGTCGTGTGCAGCAGAAGCACAGACCTGGCTGATGTCTAAGCTTCTACAGCGTGGCCGGCTGTACACATTGTACAGTTTGAGGGGCCCCCCGGCCAGGTGAACCTCGACGGCAAGGGATTCAACATCGTCTCCACAGTGCGATGCATCGGCTATTGCGGAGCAGGGGATTGTTGCTCTCACAAGGGTGATCAAGCCTCTCTTGCCAGGTGTTCGTGGCAGTGTGAAGGCATGGTACCCTGAGAAGCGAACAGTGTCCACTGTTAATGTCTCCTGGAGCATGACAATGTCAATGTTCCTTGATCGCACTACTGCTTGGAGAAAAGCGTTCTTTGCAGAGAAACTATTGATGTTCCACTGTAGGATGCTTAGATGGTGTGTCATGATGTTACTCAGTGATAGTTACATCAGAGACATCGTCGGAGTCTGACAACTCCATTGCGAGGTCCTCGCTGGTTGAGGGCTCCTCGTCTGTTGTCAGGCTATCCTTGGGTCCACTGGGGGGTGGAGAGCCTTTGGTAGCTCTGACTTTGGTTGGTTCGGCTTTTCTCTCAGGCTTTTTCTTGGCTGGCCTTGCTGGCCTTGCCTGGGCAAGGTCAGCGTGATCTGGCTCTGGCTGCACAGATTCAGCCTGTTTTGGCTCTGCCTGTGAAGGCATGGCCTGGTTTGGAGTGGGGAGGGGAGTCTCGTCCTGGGGTGAGGGTGAGGCTGGTTTTGCTCTAGCCAGCTTTCTTCCCTTCAGGGCTGCGACAGTCTGGGTCATTGCCGTCATGGCGACCGAAACTGCCTTCTCGGCCTCCTCACTCGACCTCCCCAGGGCTGTTGCTACTGCTGTGACAACAGTAGTTAACAGGAGAGTCATATCGTCCTCGTCAAAGAGGAGATGATCATCTATTGGGGAGGTTTTTGTGGTGCTCTTAGAAACTTTTTTCTTTAGTTTCTTTTTCTGCACCTTTGGCATTGTCGGAAACTCCTTTTTGTTGGAGACATCCGGTGTCGGCTGGGGAGCGGCTTCCTTCCTCTTAGGAGGTCGGGAGGCCTTTTCGCTTTTGTTCCTTCCCCAGACATGGGTGCCCGGTGGAGCAGGAACAAAGTCTGATCGGTTTTGAGCAACCTCTTGCCGCCTGAGGGCCGCCTTTTTCCTGACAGAGCAAGTCAGGCTCCAGGCATGATGCTTCTTGGCACAGTTGGGACATTTGGCTGTTGTGTCCCTCTTTTCCTCTTTGTATGCCTTGAGGCATACCTCTGTGTTGTGTGCCTTGCTACAGACACCACATTTAGGCTTGGCTGTACAGTTAGCCTGGTGGTGACCGTATTTCTGGCACTTGAAACACCGAAGTGGTTCTGGCACATACGTTCGAAGGTTGTAGGTGCCCCAGTTACCCAGATCAAGGGTAGTGGTTGGGGCACCTTTCATGGTCACCAGGACTTGCCTGGTTGGGGTCTTCCCCTTCGACATTCGGGAAGCCTGCACGACCTGTGGGTGTGAAGCGTTCAGCTCCACATCGTACGAGACTGAGAAGCCAAGTAGCACCATCTTGGTTCTCTTTTCCTCGGGACTTAGTGGGGAAAGACTCACTTTCCTCCCATCGGTTAGCTCCTTCGTTTCCCGGAGGAAATTCAAGGTAGCTTGATCTTTGGGCATTATGATCATGCCCTGATCTCGGGCGACCCGGATCGACAACCGGATTTTCCGTTGCAACTCCAATGCCCTGACCAATTGGTAGGCATTGTCGAAGCCTTCGGGTTTAGCTGGCACTTTGTACTGGGCGAAGCGTTTAGGGGGTCCCGACTCTTCATCAGAGTCGGTCTCCGGCCTCGGACGCTTCGGCCCGCCCTTTCGGCTTTCGGGCTTGTTTGTGGAGGAAGCAGCTGATGCGGCTGGTTCAGCCTGCTCTCCCCTCTCAATCGGGGAGGCCGTCTGTGAACTCAGGGGCCTCCCTGGCTTAGCTGCTGGCCTGGAGAGGCCAGCTCGCGAGTCAAGATCTTTGACTATTCGGTGGACAGACCCATTGGCTTCGGTCTTGTCCACCTTAGCAGCAGGGGTGACAGTGTCATCCTGTGCATGGGGCTTTATTTTGCCACCGGAAGGCACATATGCCTTCATGGTGACTACCGTGGTCTGGGCCTTGCGCGGTTCGTCAACTTTAAGTTCAGTCTGTGGGGGGGGGTTTGATTATTTTTCCCATGAATTGGTAAGTGCTTCATCCTCTCACGCCCCCACCCACCACGGAGTCCAACAAGGGGAAGCTGAGTGTCAGAACCAGTGTCTAACAGCAACAGGAGTGATGAGAGGATATACGCAGCCAATAGCCATTGTGACGGCACTCACGGACCATTGTGAGTGCCAATGGCGGCATGACTGCTTGACCCTAGCCTCCCGGGGGAGACCAGCCGATTGACCGTGACCGGGCCGGGATCAGGCCGCCTGTCTTGCTGGAATAGAGGACCAAAGAGGCGTGTTGCTAGCCGCAGGGCGTACTCGTTCACGGCATCGCTCAACCTCCAGGACTCCCGTCTCCACAGCGCACAAGGCTGCCACGCACGGCAAACGCGTGGGTAGGTGTAAACCCCTGGGGAGAGACCAGAGGGGATGCCCTTCCACCTACGAGACATCATTGTTTGGAGCCCTTTTGCTCAGCCCTCTGAGGCAGCCACCCAAAGGTTGCTTCACCGCAGTGAGGGAAGAGGAGTCTTGCACTTTTACCAGGCAGTTCCTTTCATCCCTCTGAAGCAACCACCCAAAGGTTGTTTCACCTCAGTGATGAAGGAAAGGACCTGTGTCTTTTCAAAGTAGTTCCCCCTTCCCTCTAAAACAGCCACCCAAAGGCTGTTTCACCTCAGAGAGGGAAGGGAGGTTTTGCGTTCTTGTCGGGCACTTCCTTTCGTTCCCCTGAAGCAACCACCCAAAGGTTGTTTCACCTCAGTGGGGAAGGAAAGGACCTGTGTCTTTTCAGAGGGATTCCTCCTTCCCTCTGAGACAGTCATCCAAAGGCTGCCTCACCTCAGTGAGGGAAAGGAGGTTTTGCACTTTTGCCAGCTGGTTCCTTTCATCCCTCAGAAGCAACCACCCAAAGGTTGTTTCACCTCAGTGAGGAAGGAAAGGACCTGTGTCTTTTCAAAGTAGTTCACCCTTCCCTCTAAAACAGCCACCCAAAGGCTGTTTTACCTCAGTGAGGGAAGGGAGGTTTTGCGTTCTTGCCAGGCAGTTCCTTACATTCCTCTGAAGCAACCACCCAAAGGTTGTTTCACCTCAGTGAGGAAGGAAAGGACCTGTGTCTTTTCAAAGTGTTTCCCCCTTCCCTCTGAAGCAGCCATCCAAAGGCTGTTTCACCTCAGTGAGGGAAGGGGGGTTTTGTCCTTTTGCCAGCTGGTTCCTTTCATCCCTCTGAAGCAACCATCCAAAGGTTGTTTCACCTCAGTGAGGGGGGGGGGGGGGCAGTACTCGGAAACCAGACGTCTAGACGGGAGCGGTCGCCTGTGTGAAGGGCAGGGCCACAAACCGACCGAGAAGCGGGGCGGCACGGGGAATGGTTACCCCGGCGGCCCCCGGCCGGCTGCGTGGCGCGAGCCCGCGACCTTTGCCGTGCCCGAGCCAAATAAAGACACCCCCAACACAGAAAAAAGTTCAGTAAAATCAATAGAATTTTGATCCTAAGTATATATATGTGTGTACATATATATACATATATATATATATATATATTCAGATTAAAAATATTTCGGAAAAAAATCCAACCATAACTTCGCTGTTACATATATTTATTCACCGTCATATCATTGACGATTTCCTAATATTAATCAATTTATATTGAGCAGCTCTCTTAACTACCTAATATTCGATTACACATTATATAAAAATCAGACATTTTCACTAGAATTACTGATATGTCTACCCCATGTAGAAATATGAAACCACACTATAAATGTAACTTCATTGTAATAAATAATAGTTATATGAGTGTGTGTTTTCGGGTGTTTGTTCGCGCGTGTGTGTTTGTGTGTGTGTTCATGTGTGTTTATGTGTGTGTTTAATGGTGAAACAACAACCATCGTGATATCTACTACATCACGTAATAATTTAAAATTTACTAACAACATGAATCCGTGAATCCGCCTGTTCGAACGCCGGCCTTAAGCGAACGCCGAGAATGTAAACAAGAGTAACACGTGCGTTTGATTTCGAGTTGGACATCAATTCTACTCTGCATATCATTTTGTTGATAGTTGTGTTCTGAAAGGTATTACAAGCGCTCTATTTGTTCTATAACTGTCTACTTTTGCTATATAGGATTAGTTTTGTATTAGATAAGTATCGAGTATTAAAACCTGAATGTTAAGTGCCGTGTGATATGTCAGCAATTTTAAAATATATTTCGAAGCATAAATCAAAGTGGTAAGGTTCCAGTTTCATGCAGCCTCCAACTTTCGAAAAAAAAGAATTATGGATTGGAATATTCTTTCGTAGTTTAACGCAGTTATGCTGTTGCTTTCCGTCGCATCGACTCATTGATAAGTGAAGGACCTTTTATTCCCCAAGGGCAAAGTTGATAAAATGTGTAAGAGTCGACTTCGCACAGTATTTTAGGGAGGAATTAGTATGATTTACACACAGGAAAACAGAACCAAAACAGTAAAATAACTTTAAATTGGGTTTGCTTTATGTATATAATTACAGTAAACAATTCTGCAGTTATAGCTGGGATTACTTGTTGCCTGACTAAATGGACAATCCAAATGGATTAAATCATGCTTGGACAAAATCAACTTTTTAACATGAAAATGCATTTTGAAAGTTCCATGATGCAAGTATCAATTTTATGCATAAGGCTTCATTGTTTCTTAAATAGCAATGGTATTTTATTGATTGATTGTGTTAACAAATAGTACAAAGTAAAGCAAACCAAAGCAAATAAAAAAATTGCTATTGACAGTTATGTCTTGTGCCATCATTGTGGCACATGCAGTCTATGCTGATGTTATTCTCAAACAACAAACTCTGAACACATTTTAGTAACAGAGTTTGCAGACCTTAGTTATGATTATTGCCAAATATGGTAACAGTTTAATACTTGTACTTGTCTTAAAATATAAGATGGAATTAATGCTTTAGCCTGATTTCATTATGTGCTGTGATAGCACACCCAATCATTCTACTGTGGTTGTTTGAAATAGCCAAATCAGTAATATATGTATTGATACTGCTTGTATTGTTGTGCTATTAGTAATTTTTTTTTATTGCATAAATTTGCTTATTCCTGGAAATTTACTATGTGCAATAAATATGTAGATTTTGCCAGTTCTCGTTATACATTAGTTAAATTTTACAAACCTTACATTGCTGCACCTCCATCATTACACTTTGCCATAATACAGCATCCTTAACCTGTTTTTTTTTTTTTTTTAGTTACTGTAAATACTCAATATTACTCTTATATTGTCATATCCTTTTATGCAGAAACTCCTTCATGTAAGTTTATACGGGCTTTATCTACGTATGAAATTAAGATATTACAGTACGATTAACAAAATAAAATGGCATCATTGTTTTGTTTACACAAAATAGGAAAGGATATTGGATGGCAATTTTTGAAATACTGAGTTGAGTTGCAGTGGAAGTACATAGAAGATAAGTTTCTTCGATTTGTTTCCTCTGTTGTTTCTATATATTATTTTTTATATAAAAGATGGCTGGATGAAACTGGACCCTAACCATCAGAGTTTTCCTGTTTGACTTCATATCTTTCTTCTCCAACAGAAATGAGATGTTTGCCCCATGACCTAGTTATAAAAAAGTCTATAGATAATTAGTCATTGCCAAGAAGGTAATGCCACAGTCACACGAGCAGTTTTTCGATGATGGGTTGGCAGTAAGATTCAAATTTCCTACATCTCCCAATCTCTGAGTTGGCATAATTCTTGCAGCCATTTTGGGTATTTGTTTCCGAGATATGAAGTTCCAAAACCAGGCTATCTTGTGAACCCTAAAATCCAAACCTAATCTTTCCTACCTTTTATTTATTCCATATATATGTACACACACATATACATATATATACAGACACATATACATAAACATACATATATATACATATACATACATACATAT
>NC_061851.1:24119414-24129414 GCF_019202785.1 Penaeus chinensis | reverse complement strand
ATCATGAAATTAAAATTAGTCAAGTCAGGGTCTTTATTCTCATTGATTTTATTAGTATATAAATCTCTTTCAACAAATTTCAGCACAAAATACACCCAAGGAAGCAAGCAGTGGCAATAAAGACAGCAACGAAGGGGAGCAGGAAAAGAGCACAGACACAAAGGAGAAGGATAGCGAGAGTGAGGAAGAAGACCTTGATATTGATGCTGCTATTAAGGTAATGTATACTAAAGATTATTATTTAGAGATGTGCCTGTTCATGTATTCAGTCACATATATTTAATGAACTTTTATGATATATCTGCGCTGTTTCTTCCCTTCTCTCTTGATTCTATCTTTTTTCTTGGCATCATCATTGTCCTGGTTGACATTGTTTTCCTTTTCCTTCTGCCCTTCTTGATCTTGTCTTTTAGACCTTCAATGCAGTAGCTTCAGATGGCATGACTGTATGCCACAATCACTGTAATTTTAGTTTCTTGAGTCACGAAGGAGTAAATATGTTCTGCATATCTGACCTGTTTACAAATTTCCTTGTTTATTGGAAAGATTTTTAAAAATTATTTTATTATCTCTCTTGTTATTATTATAATAATAACAATATTGATATTGCTAGCATTATAAAAAAAACATTTTCCTGCAAATTCAAGGAATGGAAAAATCAGGTGGGGTGACTAGGGCCTACTTATTGACTCCTTGGTGGCTGAGTACTTGTAGAGGCATCTGTATATAACAAAATTCACGAAAACACTACAGTAGACAGTATATAAATCTGTGGCCAATGGTTGCATCAGCAAAATATATTATTGGAAATTAATTCTTTGTTTCTCCTTGATAGGCTGATGTCTCAGAGCTTCAGAAAGATGGAGACAAGAAAGAGAGATGCCGAAGAAGGTTTCAGCAGGTTGAGTGTGCAGCCAAAAACTGCATATTTATTAACACGACCCTTGAAAACCCACTTGAACTCGCCATGAAGATCATGGACAGCATCCTTGAGACCCAGAAGCAGCGTACTAAGAAGCTTCTCAGGATGATTCCGGTGCAGAAGACGTGCAAGGCATTCCAGAAGGACATAGAGGGTGCGCTTGAGACCCTGGCCAAGTCATACTTTGAGAAGGAGAGCAAGACATACTGCATAGTTTCCAAGATCAGAAACAACAGCTTGATCAAGCGCGAAGACCTGACCCAATCTCTCATTACTGTGCTTCAGGGGGCCAATTCGGATAATGCCCCAGACTTGAAAACTCCTGATGTTGTTGTAAATGTAGATGTGATTAAGAATGTCTGCTGCCTTAGTATTTTGCCAGGTTATTTTACTCCTTATTGTAAATATAATTTAGTGGGAATAGCTAATAAAAACAAGGAACAGGAAAAAGAACAAGAGAAAAATGGTACAGATAAAGTAAAAGAACCAGAGCCAAAGGATGCTGCAGGAAGTGAAGAGGTTGTTAAAGATGAAACAAGTGAAAGCAAGAGTCAAGAAAGTAGTGAGAAAGATGCCAAACCTGAAGGTGATGAGATGAAAGAAGCTTGAGGGTGAAATGGAAGAGAAACCAAAGCTGAATAAAGGATTTTTCTGACTGTAAAATTTTTGTAGATGTTTAATTTCTTTCCTATACCAATGCAAATTAGGTATATAGCCAATTCTCAAACATAAAAAAAAGACTATAAGTAGTTAACATTATATAAATATAAATTGTAAATCATGTAAGATTGCTAACCTTATTGAACAAAAGGCTGTAATGTATATAGAAAGACTTACTGAACTACAGGCTTTGTTGTATACAGAAAAATAAGAAATTATATGAAGAACATGATTCACAAGGCACATATGTTGGCATTTTAAAGTGGGACCACACTACAGTTGATATAAAATATTTTGTTAATTAATACCTCCAGCATGATTTTTATCAATATTTCATAGTTCATTATATATGGGAATTAATGCTAAGTAAGAGGGAGAAAAAATTAGGGTTGCATTTTTCTGCCTGGTTAATGAAACTGAATACATCTAGGAATACTAGCATGTACAGAATTTTTATAGTGAAAAAAAAAAAAAATTGATATTCATTTCATTATATTCATATATGTTAAAAATAATATCTCTTTACTGTTTTTTTTTTTTTTAATTTACCATAACATTTTATTGACTGAATTTAATGAAGATGTCTGATTTCTTAATAGGGCAGTAAATGTGAGAAATGTAATATAAGATCTCCACTTTTGGGAAACTGATGTTATTAATAAATACTTTATGTATCATTTAAATAACTGAAATAAAAATGTATTAAAACAGTCTGTTTGTTTTCTTCTGTGGAAGAGTACCAAATTTGAAGACTGATTTGATTTAACTTTTTTAAAACAGAAATGCTGAAATAAAGAATTGTCTTAGATGCGCTGAAAGGCAGTTTTATCTTAGCGACTATATGACTATGAAAAGTAATATATCTTTTTATTCTGGCCTGATTAGGGACTATATATCTATGTGTTTTTAAATATGTTTGCTCCTGTGTATTGAATAATATTGATGGTTATCTCATTTTTGGGATTAGGGAAGAGTTACCTATTTTCAGGCAGGAAGTAGAAAAGAAGACTTTCCCACTTTCTAGTATACCACCAAGCTAAGTTTGCTGATACAATAGTAGGTTTAACACAGCAGAATCCAAATCAAGGCTTCAAAACAAATGTCTGGTTATTTGTTTAAGCAGGAGGAATGTGTGTTAGCAGCATAAGAATTCTCTTTTGGGCTGCCACTTCATAATTTTTTTAACATAAAGGTGTTTTAATATACCTCTTTAACATGTCAACAATAAAGGTGCCTGATATTAGTGTAATTAGAGACACATCTTGCTTCCCCTTTTCTCTTTCCCCCTGTCTCTCTCTCCCCTTCCTCTCATTTTCTGTCTCCATATTTCTTTGGGTGGAGCAGGCCATTTTTGAGAGACATTTTCAGGCCATATAAGATGGGTATTTGGACATGTATAGTGATAAGTTAGTGATAGTGATAATGATTAGCTCCTCTGAAAGGCCCTTGGATACTTTCGCATACTATATTTCCACCGCTTATGATGTCCCTCTGCTTCTTCTCTCACTTTCTCTCTGTCTCTTTCCCCCATTCCAATTGCCCATCTTTCTCTCTTTGTATTTCTTATCACTGTTAGATATATAGAAAAATATATATAGAAAAAAATATAGAAAATTATGGGACAATACTCTTTGCTTTTTTACTTGCCTTATACAAATAAAGATTTATAAAAACAACTTTTAAAACATTTTGGTTTATTATAAAATTACATTTTGGTCAGTATTGTTTTCTTAAATGTTACACTGTATTTCTGGTGCCATTACAGGTACTGCTTAGCCATCGAACGAAGAAATCTGTGCTTCCGGACCTTGGCTGCTTCCCTCTGGATTTCATCATTATTATTTGAGTTGACTTCCAGAAGACTCATCATTTTCATCTAGGAAGAGAATATAAAGATTTAAAAAAAATTATATATATTTCAATGAATACCAAATGAATGTCTTTCTGTGTAATATATATATGTATTTCTCTGTAAAAGATCTGATCATTATCACCCCATGAATCTGTCTTGTTAGTACACTTGAAAAAGAACATCAAAATTCAGTTCCTATTTTCAGAAGGTATCATACTGAGAAAATTCATTTTCTTTAGAAAGTATAACATATCAGCAAAGCATCAAAGTCTGTTACACATCTCAATAAACTTGCTACCGAGAGAGAGAGAGAGAGAGAGAGAGAGAGAGAGAGAGAGAGAGAGAGAGAGAGAGAGAGAGAGAGAGAGAGAGAGAGAGAGAGAGAGAGAGAGAGAGAGAGAGAGAGAGAGAGAGAGAGAGAGAGAGAGAGAGAGAGAGAGAGAGAGAGAGAGAGAGAGAGAGAGAGAGAGAGAGAGAGAGAGAGAGAGAGATAAGAGAGAGGGAGACAGACTGACAGATGTGGTGAGAGAGAGAGAGAGAAAAAGAGATAAAGCCTTCTCACAGCTTTGTCACGGCGCTGAATCTCTCCACGTTTCTGATGCATGTTGATTATAAACTCAATGAGGGAGACATCCCACAGGCAGCAGTAGTAAGCATCCATGGCATCCACAGAGTTTCGCTCTTGAAGGCATCGAAGGGCTGTGCTGTAGTCAATGTTCTCCAGGAACTGACACAGGATAGCAGCCTGGAAGATGGAAAAGAAAGGAAAATAAAAATTATTGTCATAATATAATACAAAAATATAGTGTACGTGATTTCTTACAAATCAAAAAATATATGATGATATATAGGCGATATACTATTTCCTATAAATCTGATAATAATTATTTTTATAAGATGGATATCAAAATAAATGATTGAAAGATAAAAATACATAAAAATTCAGTAAAGTATCAAATCAATCCTTCATATTCAAGACCTACTGTTAGCTTCATCTCAAAGAGTTCTCAACTGCCTTCCTAGAACTTACCTGAGTATAACAATTCAAGTTCATGCAGCAGCGAATCATTCTCCTAATGATTCCATCTGTGAGAACGGTCTGGACAACACCATTATCATTTCGTAGGAAGTCTGTGGCCACGAAAACAGCAGTGAGATAGCTGGCCAGAGCATTGTGGTACTGGTCATTCATGTAGGCCAAGTCAGCTCTTGAGAGATGCCAAGATGTGCAAAGGGCAGCATTTGTCTGTAACAGTTAACAAAAAGGAAAAGAAAATGAAAAAGAAACCATTGCCAAATATACCAAATGAGCTAAACTACTAACAAGATTTAAATTGTGCCTCAAACCAAAATCAACAAAGATATGAGAAAAGGACAAAAATACAAGCAATGTATTCAAGAAGTACCAAATATAATGAACTAGGCAAACCAAAACAGTTACTTTAAATATTTACATGTATATAAAACTGACAAACAGAGAGAGAGGCTCTTACGTGTGTGCCAGAAGGGTAGAGTCTTGTGGCGTGCTCTACTGTCCAGGCAAGTGTGTCTCGAATACACTGCATTGAAACCACTCTGGAAGCAAGATATATTCTATATATTATGTATATAATGTGAAAGACTGATAATATACATCTTTACATAAACACACACAAACACACACACACACACACACACACACACACACACACACACACACACACACACACACGCACACGCACACGCACACACACCCCTGAAGGAAGAATTTACTTTCAGTTTTGAAAATTGGATCTCATCATTTCATGAATAGTAAATGTACCATTTCTTATTTATCCTCATGTCAATATGGGATTATGCTTTTGTCATTCAACCTAAATACAAGCACACAATGACAAAACAAAACTCACGTGTCAACGGTTGGTGGCCACATAGCCAGGTGGTCAATGTGAACAGCATTACTGGGTTCTTGATTTAGGATGTTGAGCACATGGCCCAGGAGAGAGATCATGATGGAGAGGCAACTTGGCTCTCGGACGTTTGATAGGAAATCGAGGAAGTCTGATCTGCTCATAATACCTATTTGAGAAGAATAAGATTTCCTGTAGAATATATACTATACAAGACTTTTTTTTTTTTTGTAAAGCTGCTACACTACTTTACTACTGATTTCAAAAATGCTATTTGTAAATTTCATTATCTATAGAAGATCAACAGGCCAAGTCCTACTTTATTTCCTACAGTGTAAACAATGCCTACAAAATCTTGAAACAAAGGTTGGGCTATTCACCTGTGTCATGATGTCGCTCCATAGCAATAGACTGGCCAGAGCTGGAACGCTTGTGTTGGATACTTCCTCCCATTATCCCAACCACTGCAGCAGAAAGAAAAGGTTTTCAGAACTTATTATCATATAACACTCCTTATCAAAATAAATTTCTATCTGACTGTGTAACTTGTATTCTGTATCTCATTAATTGCTTGCTATACAAAGTATCCATGACATGAAGGTATAAATGTAAATATGAGTAAAAAAGGCAATGTCTTCTAAGCCTCAAATCCAGTCTATATAAAGTAAAAGTAAAAAAATAACAAACAACAACAGTGCAACATACCTACTTCCCACAAGTCATACCAAACCTTCTTGTTGGTATGTTTCTCCCTGAGAGCATGTGCTGTTGCTGCAAGGGGTCTGACAAGGGCCAAGAGAGGCAGATGTGAGGGAAGGGATGTTCCTCCCAGTAAGCTAGTCCACTCTCCAGCATTGAGTAACAACAGGACACACCTTGGTAAGGAATGTGGCTTGTTAATCTAAAGATAACTTTCAAAAATGGTTAGAGGTATCTAAAGTATCATTATCTATTCAATACATACATACAAGGACATGCACAATTTCCCTATTAATCTATCTTTCTCTCTCTCTCTCTCTCTCTCTCTCTCTCTCTCTCTCTCTCTCTCTCTCTCACTGTGTCTTCTCTGACAACAGGGTATCCTCATACCAATTATTAACCCCAGTCCAGGGTGCAATACCATCACGGCCAGTGTGACCTCCAAGACACTGCCTTGCCTCATTGGTAAGTTCTGCCATGACGGAGTCTGAAGAAGAGGAAATTAAAAAATGTAAATAAATATTGCCATTCTGTCTGTCCTGCCTCCCAAATGTATGACAAATTAGTGTTTCCTATCATATTTTTTTTGGGCACAAACAAGAAAACTTATTTTATTTCAATTTTATTTTATAATCAATATGAAATGATTTTAGTGTTTGTGGTTTTAGTTATTTTCAAACTGAAATCCTCAAACTTCTTATTATTTGAATTCAAAATGTATTAACTTAAAATATTAAAATTATATACATATTAATCTATCAATACCAAAATCAAAGCAGTTTAAAAATACCAGAGACAGACATACTGTTCACACATGGGAGTTCATGCAAACAATGTTGTATTTTGGTCAAGAGAATCATCCACATAAGCAACTTGCACAGTCGAGGTGTTTCCCTCCCTTGCAGTTTTGTTGCATGGCTGTTTGCTTCCTCTAGAAGGTCCAGTGCACTTTGGAAACTCTGGAACGTATAGAGAAGAAAAAAATGTATGATAATGCATATGAATGATGTGCAATTGTTTTTATTTCTATTCTTTATAAAATAAAATAAATATTAATTCAATAAACACAAGAATGAGTTAATGTGAGGAGAAATATCCACTAAATTGTCATTGCCTGAACATATGTTAGATATCACTTTCTACTCCTCTACACTATATACTTAGAAACAATGCAACAGATAATACAATATAATAACAAAAATAATTTGGAAAACAAGGTTATACATACCTTAGCTTGATTAAGTTCTACAGCCTTGGCAATGTAGATATACACAAGGTCTCTTGGTGGACTGGCTGGCAATTTCATCAGTGTGTTATATATAGGGATTGGCATCTCCCACTGTACCAAGAAGAAGAAGAAGAAGAAGAGGAAGAAAGAAAACATGAAAAAAAAAAGTGAAGAAAAAACAGAATTAGTACCGGCTGAACTCTAAGTGGTGGTAAAATGTATGTCTCAGTATGAAATATCACTCTATCATAAATCAAAGTATCAATCAGTTTTAGTAAATATTGGTCCATAATCAGTAATAACGACAATCAGTCCAAGTATACTCAAGTAATATCAGGTTTAAACTCCTTAAATATATGAACTGTTCAAATCATTCTAAACTGAACAGCATCTAACCTTTGTGTTCAGTTCTGTAATTTCCTTTTTGGGGATATCAGGTCTGGCTGGCAAGGCTGTTTTATACTGCATAACAGAATCCTTTAGAAGGTCTGGTTTGTATGAATGGATCAAATCCCATATGAGGTCATTCAATTCACCTGAACCTGTTGAATATTAATAAAGTAGTATTTATTTTAATACATTATCTAAATTCCTAGATGATCTAGATGAAAATTTACTGTTCAGGGAAATAATATTTTACCAAAATGTTCTAATTTCAGTGTAGCTCACAGTTTGCACCCCTATTTATTTGTATCTGATATCACTGAAAAATACTGCTCTTTCTTTGATTTCCTACATCATAGCAGTCTTTTACCAACCAGGAAAAATGCCTGAGAGCTAAACCAGTTATATAATAATATTACTTATTTAAAGTAACTAATCAAAATAATGAGCCCATTTACCCAGCATTTCCACATCAGAAGACTTCTTCATTGACTTGATTCTTGACTCCTCATACTGTGGCCACATCTCCGTTAGCTCATCCTGCTGGAAGAGGCTTTTCACCGGGTTGCAAGTCATAATGGCAGGCACCAATACCTCACTCATTTTTGGTCCGAGGTTTACTGAAAACAGGAACATGCGCACTCTTTCCCTCTGGGTGGTGTCTAACTGGTTCATTTTAGCGGCGAGAGTCTGGGGGAAATTTTGAAAAAGGTGCTTTCCTTAGCTGAATTTCACTTACAGGAATCCTTAGAGTTTGTACAGAATAACTGTTAGGATTATAGTAACTTGTAATATTATCCTATTTCTGTGTCAATTTATCATTCTAAAATGCAATGGGAAGTATGCACCAATAAATAATAAACAATATTATTGTAATGATACAAAAAAATTATAATCAGGTAGTAGTGTCCATTCATAAATCTTTAAAAAATATTATGAATATATAACAGTATGACAAATGTGAATGGAAACTGCCTGAATCTATACTATTTCAGGCAAATTCAGCTCATCAAGGCAACAATTAGTGAATGACATCATAATGGAATTCACCTCTAACTCAAGAAATGGTGCAGACCCATATTCTTTATATTGAAAAATTAATTAGTTTTATGTAATACCTGAAAAATACAAAACCTTTATCATTAAAAAGTAGTTGCAGGTAAGCATTTCTAAAATGATAAACCTACCTGAATGAGGAACTGCACTCCTGGCTTACCAGCCTGAGCAAGAGCAATTGGGTAACTGCTCTGCCACACTTCTCCTTCAAACACATTGCGTACAGTGTTTAGAGTCTGGACCTGCCCAGAAAAATTAAGGAAGTTGAGTCAGATACTATTTTCAAGAGATAGTATTTAGTACAATAGCTGTCTTTATTCTTTAGTGAAAGTCACCATATATAACATATATTTCTTCTTTATTACTTATGATAACACAAGATGTCAAGAAAATGTATATACACTCATACCTAATTTTAATGGACAAAAGAGGGAAAACATTGATCTGATATTGCCAATCCTTAGTTACTGACACCATGTCTGTTTTGGCTCATATCAATTTCATTATTAAAGAAAGGGCAATAATACAGTACTGTACTTTTAATCAAGCATATCATCCAATCAGCTGAGTAAAATAACTGTAGATATTAAATTTTTTCTTTTGTCATATCAATCATGTGCCTGATTCACAAATGTATCTCTTTCTAAATTTCTGATTAACTCAAGCTTTTGTGCTTCTATTGAATTCACCTTCTTACAACAAGATTTTAGAAAATGACAAGTCCTAAACAATTAAACTCATTGAAACCTGAAAAAAGGGGTAAACTATGTTGTGATAAGCTACATGCAGTAGCACTAATGTAAAGAAAGTAAATAGTCCTGCCAACTAGCAGTCAGCTTGTGAAACAGTGGTTCATGTCCTGTGTTGCCACAACTCCATCTGCAGCACATGGGACTCACATACTGAGTTGGCTGGTCTAGATTTTGTCCATTACTTCTGATATCAGTTTAACCTAACGTCGCTGGGGAAAATGAATAAAAAATGGGGAAAATGCTATGCTCATTTTTTATATTTTTTGTGAAATGTTTCTGCACATAGATGGTTCTGCTAGTGCTTAAACACAAAAGAGTCAATTAGTAGACCTTGTGACCTTACCTGATGACACCTTTCCTTGAACTGGTGGGAAAAATGTATTTTTTACTAGAGGTATGAATATAAATTGTGTTATTTTTATTATAAATATTATAATTACTATAATGTTATAAACATTAGTAACAGCAAAATAAGATAATGTAAAATATTTTTGTAAATAAAAAAAAAGGGTAAACGGGCAAGACAGGCAGCACTCGTAATTGGCTGACTGGTGACTT
>NC_061851.1:24086914-24101914 GCF_019202785.1 Penaeus chinensis | reverse complement strand
TTTTCTAAAATCTATTTTCGCTGAAATCATATCTATGAAATCATTATTAACATAAGCATCACATCATTATTTGTTAACCTCATCATAATTGACATCTGTATCACATAATCAATCGTTAATCATTGATATCATTATTGACTTCTAGTAATTTACAACCGTTGCCAGTTAAGAATAAGAACTAAAGATAAGAAAATAAGAAACTGGCTTGGGACGAGAACAAAATATCGCTCGCAATAATCTGCACAAAAACTATTTTGAAAGTCTGTATTTCTTATGCATATTTTTCTTTGTTGTCATAATTGCATACAGTGATATTCATTTTTCTGAGTCTTACATATGAAAGGAGGGAGACAGAAAGACAGGATGATACAGAAGATGAATAGTAATAATAATAATAATGATAATGACGATAATGGTAGAAATGGAAATAGTAATACTAATAATAACAATAATGATAACAATAATACTAATAAAAGTAATGATAATAAAAAAATATCGTAATAATAACAACAATAACCACAATAATAATAATAAACGTTTTTGCTGCTTATATTTTCTTCCCTTTAATATTCACCAAGTTTTTTTTTTGTATTGTTCATATTTTCATTTCTTAATCCACATTCTGCGTTTCTGCTAACTAGTGTATTTTTATTAGTTTAATCACCATGAGTGGCGCTAATATTACCATTCATAATATAAATTTTACCTTCCTCTTAATTATTGCAGTGACGCGTGTGGTTCTTACTATTTATCGTCTGTAATGATGATATGATTTCATTATTGTGGGAGTTTAAATTAATTTTCATTTTTATGTGATAAGATTAATCTTCATTATCATTATTTACCTCTTTTCAATAACATTTCCTGATATTTGCATTTCAGATATAATGACTAAATTGATAGTTACATTTTAAACCGAATGTGAATATCAATTTAATATTTCTATATATTCATTTTAATATTTAATGTCCACTGATAGGACATTTCTTTTCTATTGTAAATCAATTATGACTGCACACACACACACACACACACACACACACACACACACACACACACACACACACACACACACGAGACAATACTAGTTACGCCCCCACATCCCTCTCATTACTAAGTGCAGAGGAGCATTGTCCTTCGCGCGACGCCGGCAGACGAGTCAAATCTGGTTCGATCCTTAATCCGGTTTGAAGCCTTGATCCCGCCGGTGAACATAATTTGCTGTAAAGGTGATAGGCTCATTGACAGATAGACGAAACACGCAGACTTATATACGTTATTTCGAAGGTTATTTTTTTCTCGTGCTGTTTTTTTTATCATTTATTAGTGTTATCATTTGTTTAACGTGCTGCTATTATTTCACTCCGTTGTATAGTGTTATGTAGTGTTATAATTTCGGTTATATTTTTGTGGTTATCACTTTTATCATTTAATGTTTTCATTTCGTTATATAATGTTACAATATATAGTGTTATCATTTCGAAGGTTATCTTATGAAATCTGGAAAATCTTGCTTTGAAAAAAACGAGAAAAATTTGGAAAGCGATATTGAAATTGTACTAAAGATGTTAACAATATTTGGAAAACCTATGTCAGAAGTAAATGTTTATGAAATAATACGAGAGATAATGATGATAATTATAACATTAAAATAAGATGTAGTTTTGAAGTTTTTATGCTACATATGTTACTGTTTTAACATTTTTGGGATTAATCTTTTGAAATCTTTATCCTAATCGCCATGATAATATGCTTTTCGTTATTACCGTATGTTTATTACGATTATTATAACTTTTTAACGTTCATCTCTATGTATTCACACATGTGTGTGTGCGTGCGTGTTTGTGCACACACACACACACACTTATAAGTTTCTCCTCTCCCCACCCCACACACACATAGGTGAGCATGTTGAAATTCATTCATAAAAACTTTACCTAACCAATGATAATGCAAATATTTACATATTTATATTTATCTTTATCCTACAAGCCTCTTATTTCAGAAGGATTATAATACGGACGGCTGGCAGTTCACATACACTTTAAAGGCCTTTGTGTGACCGCCATTCAAGGGATTACATATATCTATATAATGGTTGCTATATGTGTTCACTTAATCTCTTTGTCTCACTTTTTCTCTATATGTCTAAGTGTGTGTTTGTGTAACCAAGCAATATCTATATCATATCACTGAAACGTATATGCCTATGTTATTCTGTGTATCTATTGTTAATTAAAGCCAGTGTAATATAGAAATTCATATGATTTATATGAATTTACATATACATGTCTCCTATCTTTCTCTCCTTCACACACACACACACACACACACAAATGTATATATATATATATATATATATATATATATATATATATACATATACATATATACATATATATATACATATATATATACACACACATGCATATATATATATATATATATATATATATATATATATATATGCATAAACACTGTTCACTGCTTTACCTGTTTATTCATCTCTTTCTTCACTAAATGTATGTACACACCACACACATACACACACACATATATATATACACACACATATATATAATATATATGTATATATATATATACATACACACATATACTCGCATAGATATATCTACACACAAATATATATGTATATGTATACACACAGATATATACATATATTTACACACACATATATGTATACATATACATACATTCATTTATATGTATGTATATATATACATACATATATATGTATGTATATGTATGTGCACACACACACACACACACACACACACACACACATATATACATATATACACACATACACATGAACCGTATTCATGTTGGCAAATGTAGAAAAGGTATGAATGAGAATGAATATCTTCACAATACAAGAGATGTATTTGACCAGTTTCGATTATATCTTCGTCAGAAATATATACATCAAAGGAATTACAGAGTATATATTTATCAGAATGAGCGGCCTGTTTCACCAAAGTATGCTGTATCGCACCTGCTGCAAGATATGCGATATACAGCACTGGTATTGTGAAAATAATCAATCTCATTCCTACCTTTTCTACATTTGTCAACATGAATACGGTTCATCCTTCTCACGGTATGAATGGCGAGTGGGTTGCCCCTCTCCGGGATTTTTCACAAGACGCAAGATCCAGAGTGTCAAGAATCGACATTGTTTCCTGGTGGACTGCTTGGCTGAGCAAGTATCGCCACCTTCAGCTCCGAGCCAGTTTAAATCCGGTGAGCATCCGTCCCCCTGATAGTGCTCGGGCCTTCCTTGAGGTGGCCATTAGCACCCTACAACATCGACTCTACAAACTCCGGAATGAACTCGCGGGCGAACACCTTCCCCATGAGCTGGTCCTCCAACTACAACAGGAAGATCAACCTCAGCGAGTCAAACATAAGGAAAAATTACTTCATATATGCCTTAAGAGCAGATGGACAAAAGCTGGACGAAGTTATCTCCTCTTAAACATGACTTGGAGACACCTGACATCCTTGGAAAAAGAAGCTCTCTCCCTTAGCCTCAAATTCAGCACCGGGCAAGAAAGCAAGGACCTAATCGACGACGTTATCTCGAACCACTGCTGGACCGATAACGAAGTCGACAAAGGGTTCGTCCAAGGGATTACTGCGTGCTGCATGGCTGATGCGCTGTCAAGCCCCCTGGCGATCCCACGGAGATATATTACCGCGCTGAAGGGCCTCCAGGACGACGAGACCATCGTCATCACCCAGGCTGACAATGGTGGGAGTATTGTTATTATGAAAAAGAGTGGTCATGTAGATAAAATGAACAATTTACTTTCCGATGCTTCTGATTACAGGAAAGTAACGAAAGGTGAGGGGAAGATGGAAGCTACCAGATTCAAGAAGAAGGCGAGGGATTTACTCCTGCGTTCAGCTGAAGGTAAAGGCCTGCTTCACCCACTGGAAAAGGCTCCCCGCAACCCGTCCATGAGAGGTCTCCCGAAGGTGCATAAGCCAGGCGTACCGATGAGACCGATCACCTCTGGCGCTCCCCATCGTTTAGCTAAGTATTTGGCTAAACACCTCTCCGGCGCTATGGGTCATCAGTGATTCCCACCTGAAGAATTCCGGGGACCTCATCAGACGCCTTCAGAGCTCCGGGTACAAAAATAAAAAGCTTGCCAGTTTTGATGTAAAATCCCTCTTCACCAATGTACCCACAGACGGAGCAGTCCGAGCAGCCGAGAGGGTCACCAGCTCCATGACAGATGCTGAACTTCTATTGCCAAGACATCACTTTGTTCATCTAGTGAAGTTATGCGTGGACTTGAATTTGCTGGGGGAGAATACCAGCACATTAGCGGTTTTGCCATGGGCTCCTCCCTGAGTACAGTCATGGCCAGCCTATTCATGGAGACGCTGGAGAGGGATAACTACAAGGATATAATCGGCAGACATTCAACTTGGCTTCGATACGTAGATAATGTCCTCGTCATTGTCCCCAGAAGGTCGTGCTTACAACATACACTGACGCGGCTCAACTCAGTCCACGAGAAAATCCAGTTCACCGTGGAAGAGGAAGACGATCAGAAATTACCTTTCATAGACATTCTGATCCGTCAGGGTGACGATGGCCTACGTTTTTCTGTATACAAGAAGCCTACAAATAAAGATGATTATATCCATTACAACTCCGCCCACATCAATAAAACAAAGTCCGGTGATGTAATTGTTTTTTCCCTCAGAGCACTGAGGATCTGCAGCCCTGAATTTCTTGAGGATGATTCTTTCATGAAACACAAATACCCAGAGGCTTCCTACCAAACCTCAGAAAAAAGGCGGAGCACATACTCACAAGATCAGCCCCTGCACCCTCTTCTAGTAATTATCTCACATTACCGCCATGTAACATTTCCCTGGCGATCAGCAGATACTTCGGCAATAATGTGAAAATTGCCAATACATCCGGGAAGATGATACATGACTTGATACGAGACAACAAGCAGCCCGAAAGCAACCCTAACAATTCTGTATATCGCATACCCTGCAGCAGGTGCGATACAGCATACTTTGGTGAAACAGGCCGTGGTTTCAACACCAGGATTAGCGAACATCGAGCTAACATCCGTCACCATAGCACCTCCAACGCCATGGTGGTACATATAGATGAAGCTGGACATCTACCCAATTGGAAGGAGGCAGAAATAGTCCATGGAGGACTGAGCAAACAAAAAAGAAAAATCATGGAAGCTGCATACATCGCAACCGAGAATAATGTCAACACAGCATCGGGCAGAACTATCCAAGGTCACGGCAGCAATTATACGGACAACGAGTGGGAGGTCACAGTCGACTGCTACTTTGTCAGCTCATATCATATATATTTATATATATATATATACATATATATATGTATATATATATATATATATATATATATATATATATACATATATATATATAAACACATTCTGTAATTCCTTTGATGCATGTATTTCTGACAAAGATGTAATCGAAGCCGGTCAAATACATATCTTGTATTGTGAAGATATTCACCCTCTTTCATACCTTTTCTACATATACACATATATGTTTATATATATATATATGTATGTATGTAAAGATATATACATATATATTTATATATATATGTATATATATGTATATATATAATTGTGTGTGTATCCATTATATATATATATATATATATATATATATATACATAAATATATATATATATATATATATATATATATATATATATATATATATGTATATATACACACACACATATATACATATTACACATATATGCACACATGGTGTGTGTGTGACATTTCCTTCTCATCACCGTGTGTCACGTGTCACATACGTGAATCATATCTCTCATTAGACCATTGGTACAATATGAAAGCAGACTCCCTGCGGGGAGCCAAGGAACAACACTTGGCTCCTTGGTGGTGCAGCCTCATTCTAATATCATTAATCTTTTACGAAAGGAATCAAGACATCTTGGTTCTTCCTTCCTTAGGTTCCTGCAGTTGTATTGTATTGTATATGTGTGTGTGTCTTCCTTTACACCCTAAGGTTACAGTACGCCATTTTGTAGCCCATATTTCGGGCTCCTACAGTTTGTGTGTGTAAATGTATGTGCATTTGTGTGTGTGTGTGTGTGTGTGTGTGTGTGTGTGTGTGTGTGTGTGTGTGTGTGTGTATGTGTGTGTGTGTGCTTCACAATACGCTCACATAAACCCATCCATCCACACGTAGCTGGTATTTGTCATACCTGCAGGAGTGACATGTTGAAACCAGCGCTGTCATCTGTGAAGAATCACCAAACTGGTAATACAAGGATAAGTTCTAAAAATAAAGCTTATACATAATCAATCGCAGGCATTTCTTAAAACTTTTTAAGGAAGGATCCTATTCTAAAGTTTGCCGAAGATTAGGTTACATTCTTGAATTGTATAGCATTCTAAAACAGTTTCCTTTATAAAATTAACTATCTTCAAATCAGCTGAATATTGACGATTTCAAACTATAATAAACAATGTACAATCATCTACAACATATTTGGAATATACACAATATGAAAGATGCGACATCTTTTTTTCAAAAGCAATAGCAAACAACTAAATATAATAACGGTAATGTGAGCAGTAATATTATTAATGAAATTGATAATGATCGATATGATAATGATATCAGTAATGATAAAAATAAAATCAAGTCACTGAATGATATCTTGCTAACAGTAAATGTCTTCAAAAATTGCGCGCTGCCAAGATAAGGCATATAAATATCCTCTTCAAACCAAGGGGAAAAGGAGGACATTTCCAGGGGAAAAATCCGAGTGTGACGAAGCTGTAGGGGATAATTCCCAGGCGATGCGGGGGGAAACTCTTCGACAGGATCTCAATGAGATCCTGTCAATGAGGATTTTGCATGCATTATGAATTCTCATTTGAATTGGCTGTAGGCACTCTCACATTCTCAATGAACTGATACAGATACGAAAATAGATTATCTATCTGACTATCCATATATATGATATGTTTTTTTATAATCATATAGGACTCAAGTGTGTTCATATGTATAATCCACAATATATGATATGGACATTATACAGAATATTGAATATTAACGTAATTAATTCACGACTTCTCTCTCGCATTTGTTTTAAAGCTAGAAGACAGTGAAATTAGACAATGTAAATCAATGCATGCAGTTATTAAAAAAACACACACTCAAACAAGACAAGAAATGAAAGGGAGAAAGGTGAAAAAAAGGAAAAATAATAATGTACGTTGCTGTAATACCGTGTCGTTGGGGACGATTTTGACGTCACTCGCGCGGGTCTGATGTTTGCAACTGATGGCACGGGAGATCAGCTAGAAACCAGGCGAGATCTGATAGATTTATGTATATCTTCTTTGTCTGTCTATCTATATATACATGTACACACACACACACACACACACACACACACACACACACACACACACACACACGATTTTTTCAGGAGAGTGATGTAGTCTTTTCTGTTTTATTCTCTACTGGATTAGATTTAAGGTTTAAACAAATAGTGAATTCATTGAACATTTTAATTTCAATTTATGATATTTTAATGGGGTTAAAGTAGATATACCTGTTTGTCTTGTTACATTGGAAAGATACACCTGCTTGTCCAAGTATCCCTTTGAATTGTTAAAGCAAGTCCCTCCTGCTTGTTATCACCGAGTCGTGTGTTTTCTTGAGCTCAGTAAAGCTTTTAATGCATAAGGTGTGTGTTGTTACAAGACAGGAGGATATACTTGCACTTGCTTCAGAGGTAATGATAATCATTGCCTGATCAACCCAGTATGCTTTATTGAAGCTTTCTTCATTAATGTTTCACTCGCAAATATCGACATAACCAATTTCTATATTTTATACATCCAAAATAATAAGTACCCGATTCTATAGTTGTTTGGATGTTTTATAGGTGAAAATGAAATGAGTATTACTTTATAATTCGTCAATAAACTTCAGTGAAAGATGTGTATCTCTGAAAAAATAAGTCACAAACACCCAAATCACAAGGATAGTTTCTGTGAACAGAGACGAGTTAACATGAAGGATATATATAATAAAAAATATATATTAGATGAATTTTACTCATATTTGAACCTACATTCAAGTCGATAAAGAAATAAAAGTTGCTAAAGAAAGCAAGTCATCCTATAACATTTCTTAATAGAAAACAATTGAATTTTAAAATTAATGCATTCAGAACACCCTAACCCCTAGGATAGCACCTATACAAAATTAAAATAATTAATATTATCTGTAGCAACTTTTGGAGATTTTAAGTGCAACTAAGGACGCTCCTCAACACTACAGATAGCGCTGCTTCAGTCAAGAGACTAGTACCACTCCTCAATCTTGGTCGTCAAGATCTCATCTTTAGCCACCATTAATATTATCATCTTCGTCCAATTTACTGATCTTCCTTGGTCCTCTCTGAGAAAGATTCAAAGGTTATTTGACAATTTCTGATTGTCAAGGAAGTCAGCAGTCTATTTATTATATATTATTCTTTATTTTTGTTTTGTTTATTATGGTTACCTTTTTCAACCATAAAAACAGGGAGAAGCTATGAGAGTTCATATAAATTTTCATCATTGTCTTAAGTTGTTTTAATTACTATGCGCTCATTTTAACCATGTTATGCCTCACGGTAGATCAGCGAAATCCTCTCGATTAAGAACTCCAATCTGCCGACAAAGGGAAATAACATTGTTGAAATAAGTTTTTCTTCTGTCCATGATATCTATCTTACATAACATCACGTCTTCAGTCTTCGGATGATCTAAATACGGTTTCAGGAATGTTTCAATTTCTGGAGAACCTCTATCTCAGAAACTAGACCCATAGTTATACAACGCATAGATTGACGAGCCCTTCTCATGGATTATCTCGGTAGTAATCTCTAAAATGCTAAAAATCAAGATATGTATGTGTGTGTATGCATTTATATATATATATATATATATATATATATATATATATATATATATATATATATATATATATATATATGTGTGTGTGTGTGTATTATATATTTTTTTTTCACACACACACACACACACACACACACACACACACACACACACACACACACACACACACACACACACACACACACACACACATTCTGTATACGTACAAATATATTTCCTAATATATTAGTACATATACTAATATACTCGCACACAGTACTTAGTTCACCAACGTGATGTTTATGCGGTATTTTTTGGTTCCTTATACACGCATACTACATGCTGCTATC
Organism: Penaeus chinensis; assembly: GCF_019202785.1. Classification (NCBI taxonomy): domain Eukaryota; kingdom Metazoa; phylum Arthropoda; class Malacostraca; order Decapoda; family Penaeidae; genus Penaeus; species Penaeus chinensis. The sequence goes on along the minus strand of NC_061851.1, from coordinate 24,092,586 downwards.
GAATCACATCAGCGTATAAAAAAAACCATGAGAAAAATGTCTGAAAAAGAGTCGCTGCTCAGAGGCGTGGCTTGGAATGACTTTGATTTAGCAGCTGAAAGATACAAATGGATCGAGAGAGAGAGAGAGAGAGAGAGAGAGAGAGAGAGAGAGAGAGAGAGAGAGAGAGAGAGAGAGAGAGAGAGAGAGAGAGAGAGAGAGAGAGAGAGAGAGAGAGAGAGAGAGAGAGAGAGAGAGAGAGAGAGAGAGAGAGAGATAATCATGATGAAAGTAACGATAATACAAAGAACACAAGTTATAAGATTCAGTAATTTGATAATAATGAACAAGGAGGAAATGAAATAACAAACATGAGGAAGAAGACAAAGATGATGATAAATGAAAAAACTGATGGAAAAAGGAATGAGAACGAGGACAAAAGAAGAAAAAAAATCATGAAAAAGAAAAAGAAAAAGAGAAGAAAAGAAAACAATACAAAGAAGAAAATAACAAGAGCAATGAGAAGACGAAGGAGGATAAGAAAAAAAAAAAGAAAAACAAGCAAAACAAACACAAGGAAAAGATACAGGCGCGAAAACCGAGGCAAAAGAAAGAGGAAAAAAAGAAAAGAAGAAAAAGAAAAAAGAAACACTGTACAAATGATACGGAAAGGCATAAGGACAAAGAAGGAAAAGAAGGAAAAGGAAAAAAAGAAAGGGAAGAAGGTAACGGAGAGAGATAGGGAAGAAGGAAAAGGATGATATCAATATTCTAATAAAGATGATGATGATAAATGATAAAAATAATAAGAAAAGAAAACGAATAAGGGCAAGATAAAAAACAAACAAACGTGATTATGAAAAAGAAGAAGCAAAAAAAAAAAAAGAAAAAAAAGAAGAAAAAGGAGACGAAGAAAAAGAATAAGAGGAATAAAAGACATGCTCAGTATATATATGGGGCGATTTAAGTATCGAATGGCCTGCACCATGACTCAGCATAAATCTGGCCTTTTTATAGTAGTGGCTAAAAAGGGGGAATTTTTTGTAAACATTTTTTTTGAATAGCAATAATAGATGAAAAAGTAACAAATTACATAATTGCTAACTGGACCAGATGAAAGGATAATTTACATACCAAGAGGAAAATTAGTAAATAAGTGATGATAGGATATTTAGAGAAAAAAACGTATAATTCAAAACAATGCTGAGCGAAATAATAAGAAATCAATCAAAATAATAACAACAGCAACGGGCGGGAAAAAATAGAAACAAAAAAGGGACTTGAAAAATGATTATTAGATTATCATCAGATAATTACAAGATTATTATCAAATTAGATATTACATATTAGTTACCACATAGAGGAAATGAAATAGACAAAAAGGTTGATATGGGTGTGTGATGACTAGAGAGGTTGGGAGATGGGCGCGAGATACAGGTGTAAAATGAGTCCATGACTCGGCAGGTGGAAAAAGACAATGTAGAGGCGGCTAGAGCGATGGACAGGTAGATAGATAGATGGAGGCAGATAGATAGATAGACTGATAGAGATAGAGATGTGTGTGTGTGTGTACATCGCTATTTGTCTCAATCCTTATGTTTAATTATTTATGTATCTTCCTTCTTATCTATCTATCTATATAGATATACACACACACTCACAGAGAGAGAGAGAGAGAGAGAGAGAGAGAGAGAGAGAGAGAGAGAGAGAGAGAGAGAGAGAGAGAGAGAGAGAGAGAGAGAGAGAGAGAGAGAGACAGGCATGCAGAGAATGGAAGAAACGAAAAGGCCGAAAAAACAGACAGTGAAGATCAGGCAAGGAAAAACTAAAATTCCACGATATTTAATCCCTTTCAAAGCCGAGTGCACCCGGAGGATGATATTCAAACACACCATCACGAACTGTTGCATTGCATTTCATTTCAGTGTTCAGTGATATTGTTATATTATTATTATTATTGTTTGTAATTATTATGGTTGTATTTTCGTTGTCATTAGACTGTGGTTTACTGATGTCATGGAAGAAGTAGGACGTTTTTATGGGAGGATTTTTTTTTTTTTTTTTTTTTGTCGTTCACTTTATTATTATCATTTTATTATTTGATAGCTATGGTAGATATCCGCAGATTATTAGAGATAACCCTCTCTTCTCTATCTCTTTTTCTATTTCTAATTCTGTTTCCCTAACTTTGACTCTAGATCAGAAAGAATGATGTAACCCTTATCTTGGAAGGTATTAACATCACATTTCCATTTATTTATTTGTTTTATCTAAAATAAGTTAATCGCCGTATCAATTATTTTAATGTCTATCATCTTAATTCAGTATAGGTTAATCACCATATCGTTATCTTATTTCCATAGTTATATATCGTTTACATCTAACCCAAGAAGTTTCACACTGATGAGCTATCTGATAGGAAAGACAAATAATAATACCGAAAAAGAAGAAGAAAAGGAGAAGAAAATAGATATGAACGTACGTGTCTTATCACAGACAAATACAGATCATCCACACTCATACTATCTCATAACAACAAAACTAATTACAGGCTTTTGGCAGGCTATTACTTATCACGTCTAAGGCCTTGACATTGCAATTCCCTTTAGTCATTACACAATAGATTGCAAAGTTAAGTAGAAAATCGCTTATCTCCACGGGAGCCAAGTAACATTTTCAGTTGCTTTTTCCTTCCAAAATTCGGTAATTCGTAACGTTTATTTGGAATGTGTAAATCTATCTATATAAACAGATTTTCTAGAATCAAAGTAAAGTTTTAATAAAACATAGTTTCGTCTAAAAAAATCTAGATAACAAACCATCTGCTGTTGAAAGAAAACATAATGAATTTAGAGTCAATGACCGAATGGCAAAGGAAATGAAATTACACCTGGAGGTAATCTAAATCCTGGGTATATTTACACGTCATTGTTGAACACCCATGTCTTTTTACTGCGTCATTTTCCCATACCTTTTTTTGTCACAAAGGGAAATAGAGAAGAGAGAAGAGAGGAATATAATGGATGAAATGAGGAGAAATAGTAAGCATATTGGAAGTCACGATACTACATTTTCACTTCTGCGTTTCCGTGAAAGGTAAGAAAAGTTTAAAATACAAGGAATAACTAAAAATATATTAAACACCAAAGGCACTGATATTTTATATGAGTCGACTAACGACTAAGAATGTAACGTGTGGTTTTCGTATTTCATTTTGAGTCCATCTGTATTTCTGTTCTTTATTATCGCATTTTATCTTGTTTTATTGATATCCGTGATAATCGTGTGTTGCTTTCTATTTTTCTCCTTTTATCCACTACATATGCAATTAATGTTTCTTTTCCGGTTCTACAAGAAATATAATATTATCAATGGGAAGGGAGTAGCGTTTTTCGCTTTTCATACATGTTCGTCCCATCTTATAATTTTCATTATTAATAGACATTATGTTTTTATATGGCAAGAATTTCATGTATTCTTTCTCATTCATGAACAGTTGGAACAAGGCTGAGCCATAATGAATATTTTAGTTATTTCTAAAATCTTAATCGAAACAATCGAGGCAATATTATCTCTTTCTAAACCGATGATTATATATACAAGTCGACTGAGGATTTAATATCTAAAAACTTTATGAAAAATCGCAGGCCTTTCCTACTATTTTACTTTTGTTTTTATCACATATAAATCGAGTTTATCTGCATGTCTAGTTGTTATATCTATGGAGTTTTATTTTATTGATATCAATAGCAGACACGTTCATTTTCTTAAGAGTTTATCCACATTTCTCGTTTTTAAGGATTTAAAAAAAATGTTTTTAATATCATCTAAGACAAGTGTGCATGTTATTATTCTATCATTTTTTATATGAAATACATAAAGCCTTTTATGCATTATATCAGCCTTAATTTTCATATGGTAATAGTAGGCAGATGGCGTGTTTCATCAGTGAGATTTCTTCAGTATAATCGTATTTTTTGTTTTCATGCTATTTCTTTCTTTAATTAATTGAATTTATCGTGTCGTTTCAGTTTTCTTAACTTTCCCTTTAGAGTTCGTCTTATTTCGTATTTTGCCAGGAATGTGTATTAAAGAATATGGATTCTTATCTTCGCATTCATTTGGAATTTCTTTTTTCATTTTTATCTTTGATTTTTGCTTTATTTCTTTTCATGCCAAACAGGCGTCGTGTCTCCACATTTTTCTTCATGTTAGTTTTTATGTTTATTTTCGGTTTGAAGGTGACCAATAAAGTCTCGTGCGCACACACACACACACACACACACACACACACACACACACACACACACACACACACGTTTTTGTATGTGCCGTTTCATTTCTTTCATTCTTAGCTTTCGAATTCATCTATATTTTCCCTACTATTGTATTAACGATAATGTGTTCTTTGTGTTCCACATTTTTCATATTTATTAATTCCTTTTTTCTGGTAGTGTTGACTTTTATAAATGGTAAATGATAATGCAGTAATAATGATAATAATGAAGGATAATGATAATAACAGTGCCAATGATAAGAGTAATGACAATGACAGTGATGAAAATAATTATAAGAAAAATAGTACATTAACAATGTGGTTACTTATAAATTACGCCGACTATTACTGCTATATTCCGTTTGTAGATATCGATAGGAATCTCTTGATACTACATTTGATAGGTTTGAAGATCTAAACTGGTTCTAGAAAAGCAACAACTAATCATCCTTAATACTTATTACTTCTGTTACTATAGTTATAACAACAACAACAACAGCAATAATGATAATGATAATTTATTACCATTATTATAACTATTTCATTTATTATCGTTATTATCATCATCTTTTATCATCATATACCATTAACATCATTTATATAGAAGATATTTTTTTTTTTTTTTGTAATATTTTAGCATTTGTGGAGCTTTATTTGAAGGACCAGTTGCTGTCTATCAAATGTATATAGATTCTCGGTACTTTATTTGTGTTTATTCATCTGTCTGCATTTTGATAAACTTTAAAAACATGTAAATTCACTATTCTCATATATATATATATATATATATATATATATATATATATATATATATATATATATATTTATTTATATACACACACACACACACACACACACACATACACACACACACACATATATATATATATATATATATATATACATATATATATATATATATATATATATATATATATATATATATTTATATCAAACAATAAAATTTAAATATAAATTTAAATATAAATATTCAGATTATTATTTATCACCAATTTATCAATACTGCCTTTGATATCAATTGTGTGAAGTTTTATTGACTCTTTTGAGCCTAAAATAAATGTTCTACAGATTTCACATGTGTTTCATCATAAAATATCTTTTAAATAGTCCTTAAAATGCCAAACGAACCGTTACAAACAAACAAAAAATAATAATAATTTGGAATTTGACCTATTCGGCGATGAGACGCCTAAGCGTTGACGTGTTTAATGGAGAGGTTGGTGCGTGCGTGAAGGCGGAACTTAATCTTTAAATCACTTGAAAATGCAGATAAGGACGCTGCAGATAAGGCCTTTTATTTTATGGTAATTTTTAAGCCATATGAAGTTAATTTATCTTTGTAATTATATCTGCGCATATGAAGAGAGAGAAAGAGAGAGAGGCGGGGGTAGAGGCA
>NC_061851.1:24069414-24074414 GCF_019202785.1 Penaeus chinensis | reverse complement strand
GTTTCATTGTTACAATGTTATTTTTTTGTTTGGTGTGACGTCTGTTGTTTGTTCTAAATTACCCCCTTTTGTGCAAGGAAAGACCGGGGTTACCCTCGCTGATGGATTGAAGCAGTTTATCAAGTTGTAGCGGGAAAGCTCGTGCGCCCCGGGAAGAGAGGGAAAGAAGGGAGAAAAGAGAGAGGGGAGAGGGGAGAGGGGAGAGAGGAGGGGGAAGAGGGAAAAGGGAGAGATGAGAGAGGAGAGAGGAGAGAGAGAGAGAAAGTAAGAAGTGAGAGAGAGAGAGAGAGAGGAGAGGGGAGAGATTTAGGGGAGAGAGAGAGAAGGGGGAGAGAGGGGAGGAGAGATACAGAAATTTAGAGAGGAGAGAGAAAATACAGAAATTGAGGAGAGAGAGAGAAAGAGGTTTGGGGAGAGAGAGAGAAACATACGAAAAAGGGGTGGGGAGAGAGGGGGAGAGAGGGGAGAGAGAGAGGAGAGAGAAAGAGAGAGGGGGAGAGGAGAGAGAGAGAATGATGGGAGAGAGAGAGAGAGGAGGAGAAAAAAAGAGAGAGGGGGGAGGGAAAAAGGGAGGAGAAAAAGAGAGGAGAGAGAGAGAGAGAGAGAGAGAAAAAGAGAGAGAAGAAGAGAGAGAAAAAGAATTTAGAGGGAGAGAGAGAGAGAGGGAGGGGAGAGAGGAAGAGAGAGAGAGAGTGAGAGAAAAATAAGAGAGGAGAGAGGAAAAAAAGAAATTGGGAAGAGAGAGAGAGGAGAGAGAGAGAAGAGAGAGGAGGGAGAGAGAGAAGGAGAGAGGGAAAAAGAGGACATACAGAAAATTTACAGAGAAAGAGGAGGAGAGAGAGAAGAGAGAGAGATGAGAGAGAGAGAGAGAGAGACATCAGAAAAATGAGAGAGAGAGGAGAGAGAGGGAGGGAGAGGAGAGAGAGAGGAGAGAGAGGGAGAGAGGGAGAAGAGAGAGAGGGGAGAAAGGTGAGAAGAAAAGAGAGAGAGGAGAGAGAGAGAGGAGAGGAGGAGAGCGAGAAAGAGTAAGGAGAAGTGAGGAAGAAAGAGAAAGAATATAAGAAAAAGAGTAAAGAGAGAGGATGTGATAGATTGAATAGATAGATAGATAGCATAGATAGATAGAGAGAGAGAGAGGAGAATATACATATAGAGAGAGAGAGAGTACAGAGTGGAAGCGACTCATAGAGAGAGAGAGGGGGAGGTGATGAGAGAGAGATAGACAGGAGGACCAGAGAGAGAGCGAGGAGTGGAGGAGAGAGAGATAGAAGACGCGATGAGAGAAGAGGAGAGAGAGAGAGAGATGAGAGAGAGAGGCTGAAGAATTCGAGAGGAGGAGAGAGGAGAGAGAGTGATAGATAGATAGGATAGATAGAGAGAGTGACGAGAAGAGAGGATGAGATAGGACGAGAGGAAGAGAGAGAGAGTTAGAGGGAGAAAAAAGAGAAAGACAGACAGAGAGGGAGGAAACGAGAGAGAAGACAGCAAGAAGGAGAGAAAGAGAGATAAAGAGGAATTATGGAGAAGGAGATAACGTCAGCGAGCATGGCTGAACAAACACATCATTATTTTTTTTCAAACAGTTGTGGCTCCTAAACAGTGGTACTTCAAGGTAAGCTTGAGGTAGTGAGGGTGAGGGAGGAGTTGCGCCGCTCGGGGAAGTTCCCTGTGGACGAAGAATGGCTGGAGGGAAGAGGATCAGGAGAGAGGGAGGTCAGGAGTGTGGAAGGGGAGAGAGGACCAGGAGGAGGGGAGGGAGGGCGAGGAGGAGGAAGGGGAGAGGAGGATTACGGAGGACGGGAGGGAGGCATTGGATCAGGAGGAGCGGGAAGGGGAGAGGTGGAATAAGGAAGGAGGACGGAGGGTAAGGTGTAAGGGTCAGGAGGATGGGAATGGAAAGAGGGACAGGCGAGGGATGGGAGGGCGGAGGAGGAGGGAAGGGGATGGAGGACCCGGAAAGGGAGGCAGGGCGAGGGGAGGGAAGGGGAGAGGGGATTTCGGAAGGAGGGAGGGAGGGAGGGTCAGAGGAGGGAAGGGGAGTAGGAGGATTACCGGTAAGGGGACGTGAGGGTTATTTTTCCTATCAGGGTTAGGGTCAGGGGGGAGGGAAGGCGGATGTGGACCAGGAGAGGCTGAGGAAGGCGAGGAGCAGGGATAGGGGAGAGGATCAGGAGAGGGAGGTGAGGCGAGGGGGGGGGAAAGGGAGAGGTTCCGGAGAGGGTAGAGGGTCAGGAGGAGGGAAGGGGGGAGAAGGACCAGGAGAGGGAGGGAGGTCAGGAGGAGGAAGGGGCGGGAGGTATCAGGAGAGGGATGGGAAGGCGGGAGGAGGGAAGGGGAGGAGAGGATCAGGAGAGGGAAGGAGATGTCAGGAGGAGGGATAGGGGAGAGGACCAGGAGAGGGACAGGGAGGGTCAGGAGAGAGAGGGGAATTCGAGGACCAGGAGAGGGAGGGAGGGCGAAGAGGAGGGAAGGGGAGAGGAGGATTACGGAAGGAGGGAGGTGAGGGAGGGTCAGGGGAGGGAACAGGAGGAAGACCAGGATGTGGGAGGGAAGGCGAGGATGGAGGGAAGGAGAGAGGATCAGGAGAGGGAGGGAGGGTCAGGAGGAGGAACGGGGAGAGGATCAGGGAGGGGGGGGAGGCGAGGAGGGGGGGAAGGGGAGTGGAGGATTACGAAGGAGGGAGGGAGGGAGGATCAGGAGGAGGGCAAGGGGAGTGGAGGAATTACGGAAGGAGGGGAGGAGGGACGGGGGTCAGGAGGAGGAATGGGTTGAAGGAGGACCAGGAGGAGGGAGAGGAGGGCGAGGAGGAGGGAAGGGGAGAGGACCAGGAAAGGGAGGGAGGGCGAGGGGAGGGAAGGGTGAGAGGACCAGGAAAGAAGGGAGGGAGGGGGGAGGAGGAGGGAAGGGGAGAGGAGGGATTTTCGGAAGGAGGGAGGGAGGGTAGGGTCAGCAGAGGGAAGGGGGGCAGAGGATCAGGAGTGGGAGGAGCGGGGCGAGGAGGAGGGAAGGGGGAAGAGGACCGAAAGGGAGCTTGAGGCATGAGGAGGAGTGGAAGGGGATAGGAGGATTTCGGGAAGGTAGGGAGGGAGGAGCGGTCAGAAGGAGGGCAAGGGGAGAGGATCAGGAGAGGGATGGAGGGCGAGGAGGAGGGAAGGGCGAGAGGACCTGGAAAGGGAGGAGGGCGAGGAGGAGGGCAGGGGAGAGGAGGGATGAGGAAGAGAGGGCAGAGGGGAGAGAAGGGATTGGGGAAGGGAGGAAATGAGGGAGAGGAGGATTGCAGAGGGGAGGGGGACCAGGTAGGGAGGAAAAAGAGGGAGGAGGTGGAGGGAGAGGAGATTAGGAAGGAGGCAAGGAAAGAGGGAAGGAGGAGACGGGAGGGAGGAAGAGGAGGGAGAGTGTGGAAGGGAAGGGGAGGGAAGGGGCGAGAGAAGTGGGAGAGGGATGAAAGAGGGAAGGAGGAGGAGCGATGGGAGGTGAGGAGAAGGGGATGAGAAGGGAGAGGAGGGAGGGAGAGGTCGGAAGGGAAGGGGAGGGAAGGGGAGAGGAAGAGGGAAAAAGGGGAGAAAGAGGGAGGGGAGGAGGAGGGAAGGTGAGGAGGGAAGGAGGAAGGTGGGAGGAGGGGGAAAAAAGGTGGAAGTAGGAGAGAAAGGGGAAGGGAAGAGGGGAAAAGAAGAAAGAGAAGGAGGAAGACGAGTGAGATTGAGGAGGAGAGGAGAGGGGGAAAGGAAGAACGGAGGACGGAAAAAAGGGAGAAATTGTGAAGGGAGATGGAGAAGGGTGGTGGAGAGGAAGGGGGAGGAGAGGGAGGAGAGGGGGGTGAGAGGGACAGGGGGTGATGAGGAAGGGAGATAAGAGGGAGAAGAGGAAAGGGAAGGGGGAAAGAAGCAGGGAGGAGAGGAGAAAGAAAAAATGGAGCTAGAGGAGAGGGGAGGAGAGGGAAGTGAGAGGAAAAAGAGAAGAAAGAAAAATGAGGGAGGAGGGGGGAGAAGAAACGAAGGAGGAGGGAATAAAGGGTGATGGAGAAAAGAAAGAAAAGACGGAAAAAAGGAAGATGAAGGAGGGAGAGAACTGAGATAAGAAAGAAGAAAGAATATCAGAAATGAAGAGAGAGAGAGAGAGAAGAGAGAAGAGGATGAAGAGACGAGAGAGATTGATGACGAGAGAGAGGGAGATTGGGAGAGAGGGACGAGATGAGAGATGAGAGTGAGAGATAGAGAGGAGGAGATGTGAGGTTCGAGGGGAAGAGAGAGAGAGAGCGGAGAAGAGAGAGATTGGGGTGTGAGAGAGAGAAGAGTGAGAGATGAGAGAGGAGAAGGACCTGGGGCTGATGGAGAGAAGAGGAGAGAGAAGAGAGGACGAGGGAGTGAGGGAGGGAGGGGAGAAGAAGAGGAGAGGATAGAAGAGACAGAGAAAGAGGGAGAGGGGAGAGAGGAGAGGAGGTGAGAGACAGAGAGATGATGAGGAGGAGAGAGAGTGAACGAGAGAGAGAGAGAGAGAGGAGGAGAAGAGAGGAGAGGGGAGAGAGGGGAGGAAAAGAGAAGAGAGAGAGAGGGGGAGGGATGACGAGAGACGAAGAAGAGAGAGTGAGTGAGAGAAGAGAAAGAGAGAGAGAGAGAGAGAGAGAGAAGAGAGAGAGAGAGCAGAGAGAGAAGAGAGGAGATGAGGGAGAGAGGGGAAGAGAGAGAGAGGAGAGAGAGTGGGAGAGAGAGATGAGAGAGAAGAAGACGAGAGAAGGAGAGAGAGAGGAAGGAGGGAGGAGAGAGAGAGAGAGGAGAGAGAGAGAGTGGAGGGCGAGGAGAGAGGGAGGGCGAGAGAGGGAGGGCGAGAGAGAGAGAGGGAGGGCTAGGAGGGAGGGCGGGGAGAGTCAGGGCGAGAGGATAGAAGAGATGAGATGAGAGAGAGAGAGAGAGGGAGGAGATGAGAGAGATGAAAAAGAGAGAGAGGGAGAGGGTAGAGTGAGAGAGGAGAGGAATTTGAGAGAGGATGAAGAGAGAGAGGAG
>NC_061851.1:24051914-24056914 GCF_019202785.1 Penaeus chinensis | reverse complement strand
CTGGTATGGTATAGTGAGGCTGTGTATGGTGTGTGTGTGTGTTTTTTTTTTTTTTAAATACAGTGATGTTCACTCTTTACTGATATTGGGATATCCCTGCGGAATATTCTCTGGCTACCTCTCTCTCTGTCTATTTGTCTGTCCGTCTGTCTCTCTTCCCTCCCCTTCACACTAACACGTGTCCCTATCTATCAACATATGTATATCAATATCTATACAGAAATATATATGTATACATACTCATGCATATATACAAGGATAAAGAAAGAGAAAGCAAACAAGAGATAGAGAGAGAGAGAGAGAGGATAAGAGGGAGAGAGGGCGAGAGGGTGAGAGGGTGAGTTAGAGAGGGTGAGAGTTAGAGAGGGTGGAGAAAGAAAAAGCGAAAGAGAAGAAAAGCGACAGACCGAGAGAGAAAACGAGTGAGACAATAAAAAGAAAGAAAAACAAAAGGAAAGGAAAAAAACAAAGAGAGAGAGAGAGAGAAAGATAAAAGGATAAACCAAAAGACCGATAAGGGGGGGGGGGGGGGGGAGAAAAAGACAATACCGTCAAAAGCGATTCTTTTGCACGAGACAAGTCAATCACACCCCAAGGGTCCGCCAAGAACAATATGCAAGGCGACTTTTTCAAAATCTTTAGTTTACCGTTCATGGGTTTTAGATTCGTTTATTTGAGCGATTCACCCGAAGGTAAATTTATTCCAAAGCGGGTAACATGGCAGGGGTAGTACTAACATGACGGGCTGATGTGAGGAATATTTTCTTGATATACATATATATATATATATTTATATATATGCGTGTGCGTGTGTGTGTGTGTGTGTGTGTGTGTGTGTGTGTGTGTGTGTGTGTGTGTGTGTGTGTGTGTGTGTGTGTGTGTGTGGGTGGGTGGGTGGATAAACAAATAAATACATATTTAAATTTAAATACACATACATGCAGACCTATATGAATACTCACACACACATATATACATATACATATATATATATATATATATATATATATATATATAGTTTAGGGAGTAAATGGCCAAGTGTCAATCATCCGAACGGAAAAAATAACATGGAAAAGTGTAACTCATACTCTGAGATCTTATTTGTACAGCTATAAATCCACTAGTAATTTCGATTTCATACCTGTTGGTTACTGAATTCCGTGTAGGTCACTGATTTTGGTTTCAGGCTGGTCACTGCCTTCTTTAAAACTTTGTTCCGAATTCAATCCCGGTATTGTAAAGCCACCCATTCTATCCGTATTTTTCAACTTTATTTTCATGTCAACAAACATATCCAACAATAAAAAAATACAAAAACAAATACACTCAAACCTTCCCGGGTCTTACTGAGGTTTTAATAAATACAAACACAAATGCACTCAAACCTAAACAATAAACACCACTTTCAGACCCATTTCACAAACACCAATAAAACACTTTTAATAAAATTGCTGTATAGCGTATCCACAGACTTTGGAGAGAAACCCCCTGTGCTTTCTATCACTTTCCAGCCCTTACTGTGGAGAAGCGAGGTGGTCGGTTGGTGTACGAGTCGACCTGAGTGAGTAGGGGAAGACCTGCTCTCTTTAATTCTTTTCCTAGAGTAGTTTTCTTCCATTTTTTATGTATGTGAGTTTCTGGTTTGTGTGTTAGAATGTTTGTGTTTGAGGTGGGGAGTGTTTGAGGTAAATGGTAGATACGTGGAAAATGGTATGTTTGTTAATATTTGTGGTATGTGGTATTTGGTTCAAAGATAGATAGATATATATTAACTATACTTACGCATTTATGCGATTTAGGTAGGGGAGGTATGTGATGGATATATATAGAGAAATAAGATGTACGTAAGTAGGTGTTAAAGGTCTAAATAAATGCATATTAACAGACCAAAGGTAATGTATTTTAAGTATGTCTACGTATTTATGCGATTTAAATAGGTAAGGTAGGTGACGAATATATAGAGAAAGAAGAAGTATGTAGATGTTAAAAGTGTAAATAAATACATATGATGTGACTAAAGGTAAGTAAAGTTAAGAAATCGTCAGGCAAAACTGGTTCTCTTGTTTTAGACTCAAAGGATCATTTCGATATCCAAATACGTTGATGAAAATTAACACACAAAAAATAAGAACATAAGAGTCTCTGACAAACAGAACATGAGTAGAAAAATAAACAAATAAAAAAGGCAATTCAAGTATATGTATGTGATATCTACACATTTTTTTGGATTATCGGCTGAATCAGAAAGAAGTTATAGTTACTGAAAAAAATCTTTATACCCTTACATAATACTGCAAAACTGTACGTCATTTTCCTTGGATTAGTGTGTGGAATTTATCCTCAATGGGAATATTTCTTATAAATACATTTATCTATGTTTGTAGTAAAGAAAACTTGTAATATATACAAACAACTTTAAAATATAGCAATATAAATTATGAAATAAATAATTCGCTCACTAAAACGGAATTCTTTTTATTTTTGATTTTAAGTAAAGTTCATCACCATGGACTAAATAAATAAACAAAAAACCTGCGAAGGATAACAAAAAAGAAATTTGAAGGAGAAGAAGGAAACAACACAGAAAAGTAAAAGAAACAAGAAGTAGGAGAAAAATAATAGAAGAAGAGGAAGGAAAAGTAGAAAAAAATAGGAAGACAGAAGGAAAATTAGGAAGAAAGGAGAACACAAAGAAATAAGAAGAATCGGAAAAAAAAAATAAGTTGAAGAAAGGGAGAAGGAAGAAGGAGGAGAAAGTGAAGAAAGAAAAAAAAAAAAAAAAAAAAAAGACGAAACAATCTATTAAAGAACGAAATAAAACATCATAATAAATGTAGGCGCATGAAACAAAACACAAACACAGACAAAAAAAAAAAAAAAAAAAAAAAAACTGCTGTTAATCCTCCAAAAGATTCTTCCAATATCTGTATTTTGTCCATATATAAGACAAAATTAAAATAAAATTAAAAAGGAATATTTAGACAACCAAATCCATCAACAAGCAGAACATTTTAAATCATTACTAAGATTTTGAAAAAAATAAAATTGCAGAAGAAAAAGAAAGAAAAATATAAAATGTCGACAACTGAAAGCATTATGCGATCTCGAATCCGTGATGTTGGCAGTACCTAGTTATAATAATTATTGATGGGTATTTGCAGTGTTCCCAGACTAAAAAAAATGTACTACAGCATTATTTCTCAACAGTATTTCTTGTGTGTGTGTGCGCGCGATTGTATGTATATATACATATATATATATATATATATATATATATACATTTATATACATATATATCTGCATATATATATATATATACTTATATATGTATGTATATGTCTATATAATATATATACTTATATATGTGTATATATATGTATACACACACACACACACACATATATATATATATACATATATATGTATACACACACACATATATATATATGTATACTTTATATGCACAGACACACATATATATGTACACACACACACACACACACACACATACATATATATATATATATATATATATATATATATATATATATATATATATATACTGTATATGGACAGACACATATATATGTAAATACATATATATGTATATATATTATATATTTATGTAGACACACACACACACACACACACACACACACACACGCACACATTCCTATGTACGAAAGGATATAATTTCAGAGCTAATGTTTCGTTAAATTACAGTATGCTTTTTCAAGTCATGAAGTATTTTACTTTCTGCATGGGTACTGATTTTGTCCTTTTCCTTTATCACCAGCTTTAATCCAGTAGTTTAATACTGTATAAGTGCATCATTAGGGTCGCAAGAAAAAAATGGTTGAGAATCCGTGACTGGCAAACATTAAACCTTTTATACACACACAAAAGACCAACAAGCACCCACACATACTCACTCATGCTGTTTCTGATAATGTCGATTTATTTTACAGAAACATCGGGGATTTCCCGGATGAGACTTATTCTTCCAGAATATAAAGATGGCAACTCCGGATGTAGATAGTTTGAGTAATTTTGAGCTGCCTATTTTTGGAGCTCTCTTATTTTAGACCGATGTGTGTACATGTGTGTGTGCGCCTGTATGTGGGTGGATGTTTGTGTGTGTGTGTGTGTATGTGTGTGTGTGTGTGTGTGTGTGTGTGTGTGTGTGTGTGTGTGTGTGTGTGTGCGTGCGTGCGTGCGTGCGTGCGTGTGTGTGTGTGATAGTGTGTATGTACGTGCATTTGTATGTATACATACATATATATGTATGAAGGCCCTTGGCCTTCATGTGTTAGCTACATCTAGTTCTGTTAATTTCTTTGTCCATCTGTCATACTGTTTCCTTCATATATGACCTATCCATTGTCATTTCATTTTCCGAACGCTTCAAAGTATATCTTCCACACTGGTCTGTTTTCTAATCCATGTTGCCCTCGTCCTATTTCTTAGACTAATTCCCGGCATCAATCTTTTCATTCCTCTCTGGGCACTTACTAGTTTCTTCTCCAGTTTCTTGGTCGTAGACCATAGTTTTGAGCCATAAGTCATGACTGGGAGGACGCACTGATTAGGAACTTCTCATTTATAAACATAGTAGCAAGGAACCTCCTGCTTTACATCTGTGTCTGTCAAAGGCACTGCAACCTAGCCTACTTCTTCGCTTTATTTCGTTTTCACTGGATGTTTGTCTGTATGGGTTGCCCTCGATATATATACTTATCCACTATAGCGCTTCGCCTTGTACATGCATCTGCTCGAACTGAACTATACTGTTGAGCATGACCCTTGTCTTTTCCCTGTTCATCGTAAGTCCAACTTACAGACTTTCTTTATTCAGATCGTATATTGATTGTTGCCGTTCATTTACTGACTCGCTGAAGAGAACAACGTCGTCTGCAAATCTTAGATTGTTTCTCCTCCATTCTAACTTCTTGAATATTTCCTCAGGGCAAGTTGTTAACAGTTTTGGTGGGATGGTGTCG
>NC_061851.1:24039414-24044414 GCF_019202785.1 Penaeus chinensis | reverse complement strand
TTTTCGCTATGTCTGGCTGCCTCTCTCTCTCTCTCTCTCTCTCTCTCTCTCTCTCTCTCTCTCTCTCTCTTCTCTCTCTTTCTCATTCTCTCTCTCTTTCGCTCCCTACCTACCTCCCATTCTTTATCTCCATGTTTATCTCTCCTACTCTTCTTTCTCGTCTCTTTCTTTTTCCCCAGAGAGAATTAACAAAAATCCCTTACAAGGCACCATTCCTGTTCTCACCATACTACCACCATACTTCACCACTGTTATTGTTTCAAAGTGTTTGGTTTTGCGTTTATTTATTTATTTATTTATGTAATTTTGTGCTGTTGTTGTTTTATTTTGCTGTTTCTCTTTTCATCGGCAGCTTGATAGCAGACTGGCTCACTATTAGCATGCGGATGTGGATATTTTGATACGATAGGGAACTTAGTGTCTTTAAGAGTAATGTGAGGTTAGAATACCCCATGTTGATACGATTTACAATTCAAAATGTTATTTATAGTTCTGATAGCATCCGAATCATTAAAAATAAGGATTCGAAAAGAAGGATCATACTCTCGATTTCTCCGTCACTACACAACAACAACAAAAACATGCATACTAAATTCACCATTCTCTTTTTTGTCACACCATTCACCATACCTCACCATACCAGATACAATAGCCAAGCATCACACCATACTTTGTTCATAACAAATGTAACCATGGCCAAGTCATATGTCACTATACCGTTTATCATAAAGAAACCAAAACAACCAGCTTAATATCACTGTATCACTATATCATCACCATAGCAGCACATTTTCCACTATAATTTCGTCATATCAATCTCCAATCCTCACCACAATGACCAGCATAATTTCATCACAAAATCTAATATAACCTCAAAATACCAGCCACTATACTCATTACCATAACATCAACCAGCATATTCTTAGCTCACCATTCACTATAACTTCATCATATCAACCAGTTCAATGCCACCATACATACACCAAACCCTCACCATACCACCCATCATAACCTCACTACACTGACGACCAAAAAATCACCACACCACCCACTATAACAGCACCACACTAGTCACACCACACCTCCTCACATACGTACCATAACCTCAATCACACACCATACCCTACCTCACTTTTAGCCGTCACCCCCCCCTCCCCCCTCCACACACACACAATACGCACGCATACTCACACACACGCACGCCATTCATACCACAACCTCACCCACGGCAGAACCTAGTCACGTTAAAAATGTATTTGTATTATTATTCCTGTCTTGCAACGCTTTTTACTCGCGGATGTACGGTATAAGGGATCTAGAAGGATTCACTTTTAGTCTGAAGGTGAGCGGGTTTTTGCTTGTGGAGGGGGAGGGGGGTATGCCTTCCCTCTCTTTTTTGTTTTCTTTGTTTTACCTCGCAAATTGCGTGTGGACCTTCGCCATGTTGGGGGTACTAATCTGTGCAGATGTACGTACGTACGAATGCTCGGACGAGCAGATATAAGGGTGTGTTATAAATACAATCTGACATATACGCGAACATACGCATGCAAGCTCCCACGCACACACACACACACACACACACACACACACACACACACATACGCACACGCACAGGCGCATACACTGGCACACACACACATACATACACACACGCACAGGCACACACACAGACGTCCACGCCCAAGTTACAACCCATCAGGCTGATAAAAAAGAGAAAGGGAAAAGAGATAAAAAAACTTTCTGTATTTCTTTTGCAACACGTGCATGATTCTGCAATATACTGAAGTTTAATTGGTTTTATTTACTTTTATTAACATGATCATTTTTGTGATGATGATGATGATAAAAAACAGCAACGATGGTAATAATACTGATTAACAGTAAAATAAATAATTTTTCCTTCATCATCGTTTTCCAAAATGCTATACGTATCTCCTCAGCATGACCAGACATGTACAATTCCTTAACCTCATAAATCATGGATCGGGTGTGTGAGTGTGTGACGTAAAAGCATAACTTGTTACGTCACACACAACTGATTCATTCCGTCAGTGTTTCAACCTGAATATGTGGGTTTCACTGCGTACTGTAGACCGCACAAAGCGATTATACGTGTGTTGTACTGTGGTAAAATACGGTGCAAGTTGCTGAGGGAGGCCTATCATTATCATTAGTATGATATTGATAATGAAAAGTGTGATGAGAACAATAATGGTGATAGCAATAACAAGGATAATGTTATCGTTATCATTGCTATCATCATTATCAATACAACTTGTAGTATTATTACTGCTATTATTGTCATTGCTTTCACTATTATTATTATTATTATTATTATTATTACCATCATTATTATCACCATCATGATTATTGATATTAGCAATAATATCACCGTTATCATCATTGTCATTATTTTTACCTATTCCCTTCATTATTACATCACTATTACCTTGAGTTTTTTCATCCTGTTTCCTTCTTATTACAGCAATTAGTTTCCCCCAATAATGATTTAGATCCCGAAAAAAAGAAAGTTTCAAAATAATGTCGATTTATTCTTGCGTGAAAAACGAACAGGTTGGTTTGCCAGTTTTATATATTTTCCATATTGTTTCGTTCACTGTTACAAAATTATACCGTGTTTCTAAAAAAAAGTCATGAGATTTTCTTTCTTCATTTACGTATTTCTAGATTCATCATGTTTCTTATTCACACGAATCGAAGAAAAGGCAAAAAAATGTATATTCACAATTCACACAATCAAACAAGTCATCAGTATACATCTCAAGCAACAAAAGAAAAGGCAGAAAACTCCACTTAAAAGATTAACGAAACTAATTTATAATAAACCTGATAAATATTCCCATCTTAGGTCATTAATCTTCCCATGGCGATGAATATCACGGTCCAAGTTACCCATGCATTCCCGGATATAACAGTCATGCACTACCACGCCCCCTATGCATGGTACGTGATATCTCAGGGTCACGAAGAGGATAAGTGTGTGGGATCACCAGGCGCACCTCTGGTTGGGAGTGCATGGCATACAGGGTTAACAATGGCAAAGCAAGGGTGCATGACAGCTGAAGGTCAATGCATGGAAGAGAGGGGAGGGAGGGGAGTTATTCATTATAAAAGAGTCATCAAGAGTCTTAGAGGTATATGTATGACGTGAAGCAGCGTATGCCTGAAGTTAGGGGGTATTGTTCTTGATACTAAAGACTATTTGCAGCAGATATTGCAAGCATGGCATCACGGGGTATAAGTGTAATGTTATGAAGTATATACCTGATATTATATAATTAAAAATCATTGGGATTTTCATGATTATTTTGTCTTTGTTTTTATTGATGCGTTCATGGTGGTAGAACGATGATATCTTCATGATTTATTACTGTTATCGTCATTAACATCTTTGGTATCCCCAATGCCATTATCATCAGTATTTTTGTATTTTGTGATAATTATCATCATAATTTCACGAAAAAAAAAAAAAATATATTGTCGCAATCTATAAGTCATCTTTTACACTTGATTCCAGGACCTGCCCTTGAAACCTTGTCTAGAAAATGTGTGTTTACATGAGTTCTTTGTTTACATGGAATCAGCTAATCAGCCTTCTCAGGACTCGAGGATGCATTTTTAATGCAACGTTTAAATATTCTATATTACAGTAGATGACTCTCGTGTTTTCGCTTACCTCACTTGAATGTCATTAGAAATATACACCACTCAGAAAGTAAAAACCTCTGACACTCATTTTAATAAACAAACTTTTTGTTTTAAGCTATCGGAAATTCCACAGTGATGTGCCTCAACCTTGGTCCACTGGCCTTTACTGCAGATCTACCTTAAATATACTTTACTCTTGTTTAAAATCTACCCTAACATCGTTTCATCTACCTCAACTCTTCATCAAAATCTCATTAACTTCTTTTTCTTCTTTCTTTGGCAAAGGCAGCATAACCACGGATTTTTAAAACCGCAAATTAGACAGGTAAAGAGCTCAGAACTGATGACAGGATAAGGATAATCTAGATAAGGTTGGGTTGTATGGTTAGGTTAGGCTAGGTAAGACTGCATAGTTAGGATAGGGTAATTTGGGTAAAGTTAGGTTAGGATAGTTTCGGTTAAGTTAGGATATTATTTCTAAGTATGCATGACAAGGTTAGGTAAGGAGAGGATAATATAGCATAGATGAAGTTAGGTTATATTAGGTAAGGAAAATCCTGATTATGATTCATTGTGCTGGAAATTGTTTAAGCGTAAATATCGATTTGCAGCGATAATTCACTTAGTTGAAAATATATGAAAGGTAGAATACTAGTGCGAGCGAGCGAGCGAGCGAGAAAGAGAGAGAGAGAGAGCGAGAGAGAGAGAGAGAGAGAGAGAGAGAGAGAGAGAGAGAGAGAGAGAGAGAGAGAGAACGAGACAGAGAGAGAGAGAGAGAGAGAGAGAGAGAGAGAGAGAGAGAGAGAGAGAGAGAGAGAGAGAGAGAGAGAGAGAGAGAGAGAGCAAAAGGGAGAGCGAGAAAGAGAGCGAAAGTGAGAGCGAGAAAGAGAGAGCGAGAGAGAGAGCGAAAGCGAGAGAGAGACAGAGAGAAAGAGAGAGAGAGAGAGAGAGAGAGAGAGAGAGAGAGAGAGAGAGAGAGAGAGAGAGAGAGAGAGAGAACGAGACAGAGAGAGAGAGAGAGAGAGAGAGAGAGAGAGAGAGAGAGAGAGAGAGAGAGAGAGAGAGAGAGAGAGAGAGAGCGAAAGTGAGAGCGAGAAAGAGAGCGAAAGTGAGAGCGAGAAAGAGAGAGCGAGAGAGAGAGCGAAAGCGAGAGAGAGACAGAGAGAAAGAGAGAGAGAGAGAGAGAGAGAGAGAGAGAGAGAGAGAGAGAGAGAGAGAGAGAGAGAGAGAGAGAGAGAGAGAGCGAGAGCGAAAGAGAGAGAGCGAGAAGGAGCGAAAAAGAGAGAGAGCGAGAAGGACCGAGAGAGAGAGAGAGAGAGAGAGAGAGA
>NC_061851.1:24031914-24034414 GCF_019202785.1 Penaeus chinensis | reverse complement strand
TATGCTTTGTTTTTCTCTTTATTCTTCTCTATTTTTTTTGTTCTTGTTTTTCCATCATCATCTTCTTTTATGCTTCGTTATTCTCTTTTTTCGCTTCTATTTTCTTGTTCTTGTTCTTCCATCATCATTTTTTATGCTTCGCTATTCTCTTTATTCATTTTCTATTTTCTTGTTCTTTTACCTTCTTCCACTTTTTTCTTTCCTCATGTTATTATCGTTGCTTTCCTCGTTCTTCTTCGTGATCTTTATCTTCTCTCTTCTTCTCCTCTCTGAAAATATTTTTCTCCATCATGAAAACTTATTCTAATTATCATGTAAAAGTAATTAATGATAAGTGGGAGTATCTTTTATTGATTTATTTGCTGCTAAGATATATCTCACCTTTGACACTGTATCTCATTCACCCTTTATGGTTCTTTCTAATATCAATTTACATAATATTATTCATAGTATATATTATTGTTAATATTGTTGATGCGAATTCATCAAACACGGAAGTGTCCAGATTTTCCCTTTTTTTAAATCTCAGATGAAGGTTTGATTGACACAAAAAAAATACCTATATATACATACACACACGCGCGCACACATACACACACACACACATATATATAAATATACATATATACACAAATATACACACATAATACACACACACACACACATATGTGTACACACACACACACACACACACACACACACACACACATATATATATATATATATGAACGACTGCCGCGATGGTCCGGTGGTTAGAGCACGGGACTCCGCCCCTCGTGGTCCCGAGTTCAATTCCCCGTCGCGGCGGTCGTATAAAAATGCCTGCGCTCTGACTGCTCGCTCGAGCCCGAGAAAACGACATATCGCCTTGAGAAGTCAAACGCAGGTGTCGTAGGGGAAGTCACCGGCGTGGCACAACCGCGGTTGATTAGGAAGGGCATCCAATCAGGCAAGGGTGGCACTGCCATATAACCTCTCAATAGTGAATTGAGAGAGGCCTATGTCCTGCAGCGGAATGAATGGCTGTAAAAAAAGGGGGAAAAAAAAAAATATATATATATATTCTCACATATATACACACACATATGACTGTCGCGATGGTTCAGTGGTTAGAGCACTGGACTCCGACCCTCATGGTCCCGAGTTCAATTCCCCGGCGCGGCAGTAGGGTGAGTCACCGACATGGCACAGGTATTAGCGCGCTGAACCGCGGTTGGTTAGGAAGGGAATCCAATCAGGCAAGGGTGAGACAGCCAAATAACCTCTCAATAGTGAATGAGAGAGGCCTATGTCCTGCAGTGTACTGAATGGCTGTTGGAAAAAAAAAAAAAAAAAAACACATACACATATACACTCACACTTACACACACACACACACATATATATATACATATATATGTATATATGTATATATATATATACATACACATACACACACACACACACACACACAAACACCCACATACATATATATATTATATATATATATATATATATTTCTATATATGTGTATATATATGTTTGTATGTGTGTGTGGTGTACGTATGTGGTGTGTTTGTGTGTGTGTGTGTGTGTGTGTGTGTGTGTGTGTGTGTGTGTGTTAGAACTTGATAATTGCTATGATACCCCGAATGAACGTGGCGTGTAATCCCTTCCATAACAAGTAATCAGAGGAATCTAAGTTTATAGTAGTATGTATATCTCTACGGCCTGACAAGGACTCTAGTCCAATTAGCCTTGGCAGCAACCTGATAAAGCATTATTACTAAATCAACTTGACTAGATAGTACTAGTTCAACTGCGTGTAACCTGGAGTGAATGGGTTCGAGTCCTTGCTATAAGGATAGTTACGAGGCTGTGTCTTTAGGATTGCGATAGTGTTTTGTTCTGTGTCGTCGTATCATACGTTTCATGTTGTTTATTATGTGAATGTTTTTCAGTGACAAAGCTGTGATAATGTCTGATGAATATGTTTTGTAATGTCTTTTTCTGTATACGTGTTTTACTAAAATGCACATTATATTTCATTATCTAAATTGTTATCGGTGATGAAGGGCTGATGAATAACGTATTATAATGCTTATTCTTTTGTTCATACGTGTTATACTAAAACGATTTAATACTAAATCTCCTTTGAGAAATTCGACTAAGTCTTACAGGTAAGCTAGTAGGTGGAATGTAAAATACTTCCTGGTATGATATAACTCCTATTCCAATAAAAAAAGTGGTATGGATTGTGGAATTTAGCAAGGTTACATAGCGAAGGGTGTTCAGTACAATGAATTCCTTCGTGCATATTTCCACAACTATGAAATGACTCACAATACAGTGCTTGTGAAATTATTCTCTATTGTACTTTTTATGTGTGACGTACGAGGGCAGATGCGGTACAATGAACGTTTTTGTTTTTCTTTTTTATAAATTCCCTAATGGTGCGTGGTATTAGATTTACCACACCGTATCATTTGGGACAATTTATGATTTTCGTGTTAAAATGAAG
>NC_061851.1:24019414-24026914 GCF_019202785.1 Penaeus chinensis | reverse complement strand
CAAGTCTTCGCAAGCGTGCATCATTATTATCTAATTTTATAACGGGTTTTCAATAGGGAAAAAATATCAACTGGTTCTCGACCACCGGACACCTATTATACAAACCTATTTATACTTACCTTTAATCGCATTTCATAATCAGAACGCCACGCTACTGAAACCAACAGGAATAACAAAATACAGCTGAGCCAATAAAGTTACTAACCATGATTAAAGATGAAACTATTGCTGGTATGAAGACGCGAGTGAGACTGAATGAAGGCTAACATACAGGCAAAAATGCAAGTCACCGATTGCTTTTTCTCCAATTAACAATTATTATAAATAGGGCATTAGGAGCATGTGTGTGCGGGTTGTTATAGACTTGTATTTTCAGGTTTCAGTCGACCTTCGTATGTGAGGAAACTTGCTGCGTTAGGTAAATCTGCCTTCAGACAAAGGTGGCTTTATCTTCGTGTGTGTTGATTCAAGGTCTCTCTTTATCTGTCTCTTTCTCTGCCTCTCACTGTACCTCTCCCCCCCCTCCTCTTTCTCTCAAAGTATCTGTGTATGGATATATGTGTATATAACTGCATCTAAAATAACACTGCAAAATATGATGCTTGCAAAAGAAGAGCACCACACACAATTACATTATATCTTTCTATATCTATTTATCTATCTATCCATCTATCTATATACACACGTACACTAATGAGCTCTTGGTATATGTAGGATATGCACGTAAAGCAACAGCCTTCAGACTACAGAGTAGCTGTTAATACTACACTATATATTCAGTCATTCCATCATACCCATTTCTTCCTTATTTGTGTACCTTAGCAATGACTCTTACCACCTTCCGTATTACTTGTTATCGGTGGAGGAAAGTCGTACCGGTTATATTCATGCAGCAAGAATACTCTGCCAATGATAATGATAAGAGAAGCATTCTAAGTCAACGAACAAAGTTTCACATTACAAATCCAAGGATAGAATGTCTTTTGCTTTCCTCGTCTCGTTCTCCCTCGGGAAAGAAAATAGTAAAGAAAAAAAAAAATGAATGAAAAGAATATGCCAGTCTCTATAACCACTCTATGATGTCAAACTTGAAATAATTTCAAAATACAATAATACAATATCTGTGAAGGCAGGAAAAACATTTCGTAATTAAAATACACGTTTTTACACTCATAACAACTAAAGTACAAACAGTCGCTAGAACTACAAATAAACATTTTGAAAATAATCAACAGCAGAACTTTCCACAAAATAATGATGCAAATGCTACTATTACAACAACTAATAATGATAATGACAATAATAAAACTGTTAATATTAACAGAACAATAACATATCAACAACAATAATGATAATAATAACAATAATGATGATGATGGAAATAATGATTATAATAGCGATGATGATGATAATAACAATAACAATAATAATAACAATATCAATAATAATAATAATAACATAATAATAGTAATAATAATAATAACACAATAGTAATAATGATAATAATAATAACACTACAACAACTTTAACAATATTAATTGAACATCAGCAACAATTACAACAAGAAACATCCACAACAACATCCTGAAAAACCAACGTGGAAACGGCGCCGAGGGAGGTCCAGTTAGCGCCAGCTCAGAGCGTCCACGTTCAAGGTAGGGTAGCCTCGTCTCTTTTCTCTCAGAGCAGGAACTCCCCTTGTGGCTCTTGCTGCTGTCGCCTTCCTTGAGGACTACGGATTCCTAATCGGCCTTCCTAGTCGGGGTGAGGTCGACTTTTTTTCTATTTTTCTTCTTTTTATTATCATTATTATTCGTATATTTTCTATTTTTGTATGTATTACTACTACTACTACTACTACTACTACTACTACTACTACTACTACTACTACTACTACTACTACTACTATTATTATTATTATTTGACTTTTTGCGCCCTTCTTTGTGACGGCTGGGGAAAATTATGGATGTGTACACGCAAAGAAATATGAATATAATGTGAAAGTACATAGATACTTATATACACATGCGTATGTTTACATCAAATATTTATTCATCTATAGGATAAAGATAAATGTATGTCGCCACACGCACAGATATATACCAAACACACACAGTATTCATTAGCTATTCCAACATCAGGCGCAGAAATCAATTTACCATTCCTCGTGACTGTATTGGAGGCATAACCTTTTTACAACCTATTAACTGTCGTTCCGCTCCCAACACCCGCACGGGGCGCTCTTCCTTCATTAATAAACTCAATTATACGACTCCCTTTAATTAGTGATTCTCGTGTGAACTCGATAATGCAAGTCATCTCTTCCCCTGTTGCGTAGGCTGATTTTCCAGATCATGCTGCTTTTTTTTTTTTGCTTTTTTTGTTGCTGTCTCTCTGGTCTTACAGCAACACTCGCACGCAGATAGATAGGGATATAGATACATTGGCCGATAGGTAGAGAGATGGAATACTGATAAAGAGTAAAACAGTGCATGTGTGTTTGAGATGTTGCATATGCAAAGGGACATTAAGACACACGGGCGGCACATGCGTTTACAGACACAGAAATAAACAGACACATACGCACGCACGCACACACACACACACACACACACACACACGACTACTGTCACGCTTGATCACCTAATTTCACTGTATCTTTTAAACTCTCCAATCCATTTAGCTCTTCCTGCTTCAGCTCCTTATCTCCCAGAGGCATGTTTCACAATTGATTTTAAAGTCGGTTTTATTTTGTTCCTTAGTTTCGCCCCATGTACATTTACCTTTTAAATTTACTTCATTTCAATATAAGAAGAGTAAGAAAAAAATTGAAAATTATTGTAATTTTTTCACATTGTGTGTTGCGATTTTATGACTTGTATTATTTTAGAATATTAAGTCCATTACACAAAAATTTAGTTTTTTTTTCGCAAAAGAACTTTAAATATTTACAATACTTTCACTGTATGTTTCAATATTATCTACTAAATAATGTTAATAAAAGGATAATGAATAAATACAAATTCTGACCAGAAGCCACCTGAAGTCTATACGAAAAGAAAATGAGAATAAAAAAAATATTATAAAAAACACGAACCAATATGAACAAAAAACGATAACACGCGGAAAGATAACAACACTGTAGCCATACACGTCTTTATCTTCTCGTCCTTATAAGGAAATGCAAGTTTACCCTGAATGCAAATTACGTAGTATTTGTTTGACTTTACTTTTATGAAAGACAAGTCATGAGTTCAAGTCCAATGGGCATTTTAAGTCGTAGAATCACACGATATTAGACAAAAAACAATAGTAAATTCTCGTTTTACTAGCGGTCACTGGATTTTATTTTCGATCACTTGTACCTCTGACCAGTTTATCTGTCTTGCTCTAATATTTGCATGTTATCTTTATAATATTCTCGTTTCATTCTAGATCATAAATCACACAGCCGCCTTTTTCAATGGGCGCGTCCCTCATAAAGGAGACCAATAGCAATTATTCAACAGTGAGTAACATAAACTCAAGGGACACTTATAAAATTAGATTTGTCTACAGTTCCTTATGTCCACACACTTACAGACACACACACACATGGTCTGACGGTGCATATGCGTGTGTGAAATGTTGCAAATGCAAATATAAACTTGTCGCTGCATACTTGTGATGTTTCCACTGCAGTAAGAGAGGGAAGCAGTCATATATATATATATTTTTTAAAAACAAATATCATGAAATATGAGTGCTTTGTACGTGTACATAGATACAAAGACACACATACACACGCACACATACATCCATATACACACACACATACACACGCACACGTACATGTACACACACACACACACACACACACACACACACACACACACACACACACACACACACACACACACACACACACACACACACACACACACGCGCGCGCACGCACGCACGCGTACACACACACACACACACACACACACACACACACACACACACACACACACACACACGCACGCACACGTACATGCACACACACACACACACACACACACACACACAGACACACACACACACACACACAACCTTCTCACTTACCCCGCAAAGAATCGCATACCTCACAGGTTATATCACAGATACAAAACGTTATCTCTTTTACAATACTCGAAAACCCTGAAAAGCCTCATTATCATCAACCACTCTGAAACGGTGGGCGTGGGAAGGCCTGACAATGAACCCTGAACAGGAAGGTCTTGAAGAAACGGGAGAAGAGGTCGGCACTTTAAATGCAAGACGTATGTTGACAACTTTTAACTGGAAGCCATATTGCTCAAGAGTGAAGTTAGGCAAGAGCAAGCGAGGTGCAAAAACGCATTTATATCCTCCTAATTTATTATTTAAATTACGAAAATAAGAGAAGAGAATATACAGGAACAGACAACAATTGCAGAATATAGTTGCTGTTGAGAAAACATAAAGAGAAAATAAGTAAGATGTACGTTGCGTCTCTTCCTCCCACTTCATTATTATACAATCTTATTTTACATTTCTTAAAATTCGAATTCCTATTCACTACACACATTGCAGAATGATCTTGAATTATAGATAACGAATAGTGTACTTATATTTCTCTATTTCTTTTTCTTGTTTTCTGTCTCTCTTGCTCCTGTTCGGTCTCTCTTTTTACTCTCATTCTTTATTACGTTTTCTCTCACGTCACATCTCTTTCACACTAACACACACGCTCACGATTACGGACGTGAGCTTCCATCCACTTTTTCTGATAGCTATATATATATTTTTTTTTGTAATGATATACCGTAAATATCCATCCGGTTTTGATTAACACAGGCAATTAATCAATTTGTCGGCCATAATTAATTACGAATGAAGACCAATCTAAATCTACCTATACACCAGCTTCCTCTTCCTTGCCGACTGCAAATATTCCGGAAAAGATGGGATGATTTTTTTGTAAACTTATCTTGAGGCACGTACATATATGCTGTGTGTTAAAGGTAACATTAGTTTCTTTCGAACGCTGTAAAACAATGTATGAATGATTTGTCTGGAAATTGTTAATTCCAATGTTTCAGACCATTTTTCTATCATTTATATATGAAACATTAAATTACCGTCATTTATCATATACATGACAGTGTTAAGAAAATAGTTACATTTCTTCAGTGAGTGTAAAGTGAAAAAAAATATGTTAACTTCCTCCATGTTCTCCAAAAGATGAAGTCCATTACTTAAATATAGAGAGAAAAATCTTTAAAAAGATGAAAGAAAATATTGAACGAAAAGAAAGAAGAATATGATATCTTGAGTTCTTCGGGTCAAACTCGTCATCTGGAGAACAAGACGTGAGGAGAGACGCGTGACCTTGACGTCGCGATGAGCGTGAATCAGCACCTGAGGGGGATCAACGTCACGGGCTTCTAAGTGTGACTATTCTCGTGTGTGTGTGTGTGTTAGTATATGTATATATATATATATAAATATATATATATATGTATGTATATAGCTATATATATATGTAATGTATATATAATACACACACACACACACACACACACACACACACATATATGTATGTATTTATATGTCTTTAATATAAATATATATTATACATATACATACATATACATATATATATGCATATATATATATAACTATATATACATGTATTATATATATTATATATATTAAATATATATATAATATATATATTTATATATAAATATATATATATTTATTCATATACATATACATACATACATATATGTATGTATATAATATACACATATTATATATATATATATATATATATATATATATATATATATGATATATGTTATATATATATATCATATATATATATATATATATATATATATATGATATATATTATATATATATATCAATATATATATCATATGAAAAGGAAAACAGCCACATTAAGAAATTAATACAAATCGTAACGTCTCAAACTCTTCACGAGTTCCGCTTCAGACGAATAATAAACCCAAATGGATCCATTTGATCCATTTCGGTTTAATATTCGTCTGAAGAGGAACTCGTGAAGAGTTCGAAACGTTACGATTTATATTCATTGTTTACTGTGGCTATTTTCCTTTTCATCTTTGTGTACACGTTACTGTGTTCGTGTTTGTCATATATATATATATATATATATATATATATATATATTTATATATATATTATATATATATATATATATATATATATATATATATACATATGCACACACGATTTTGTTTATCTATCTATCTATTTATATGCATACACATATATGTGAGAAGAAATAACCTGATAAAGGCATGTCATAGTCAGAATCAGAGGGACCGACGTTCTTTAATCCATGAGAGAGAGAGAGAGAGAGAGAGAGAGAGAGAGAGAGAGAGAGAGAGAGAGAGAGAGAGAGAGAGAGAGAGAGAGAGAGAGAGAGAGAAAGAGACAGAGAGAGAAAGGGAGAGAAAGGGAGAGAATGAGAGAGAGAGAGAGAGAGAGAGAGAGAGAGAGAGAGAGAGAGAGAGAGAGAGAGAGAGAGAGAGAGAGAGAGAGAGAGAGAGAGAGAGAGAGAGAAAGAGAGATAGATAGATAGATAGATAGATAGATATATAGATATATAGAAAGAGAGAGAGAGAGAGAGAGAGAGTAGTTCATTAACGAATCGAATAAATGTATTAGTTTCACCTACTCCTCTCTAAGATTTGTCAGCCCATCATCCCGCTCTTTCATGATATGAATAATGTAGAGACAGGGGCAAAACAGACATTTATACTCGAGCTTATTGCAGTGAAGGTGAATGATTATACTCTTTGTTTTGTTTTTACGAGTGGTATAGGCGTGGTAAAGGGCTAGATAGACGTGTACCGTTGTTTTCACAGACACAGCAAAGTATTAGTGCACGTTACCTTGTAGATCCGTGTATGCGTTTCCTGTTGGCCCACGCCGCCTCCTCTCGCCTCAAAAAAACAGAGCACTCTCGACCCTTGGTTACGGAAGTCAATGTTTACATAATGACGCAATATATTTTTAAGGTCTTCCCGGCCTGACCACAGGATCGGCACCTCTTCGCACGTGGATTCCTGAAACCTACGTCTTCAATATCACCATTACCTTCTTTGTGTTCCTCAATTCCGTTTATTCATACTGATGTCGTATTCTCTCCTTACCGATGCTTCTGCTAAAACAAGTGAGTGTCTCCTTAAGCATTATTTCTACTGCTATAAGACCGTCGCTTTGTCCAAAATTATTGCAAATACATCAACATATATTTCACATAAGCAGTCTGTCGATATCCAATATTATTACTACCGCTGTTTCCCTATCACAATTCTTACAGCAATATCTCCGCATCCCGAAAATATTACTACAGCTTCTCCTTACCCATTGTTATAATCATCATGCTTCTATCCAATATTACTTCTATAAAAAAAAAAGATGTCTCCTTACATGGATATATCTATTTTTTTTCCAGACCTT
>NC_061851.1:24006914-24009414 GCF_019202785.1 Penaeus chinensis | reverse complement strand
TTATTATTATTATTATTATTTTTTTTATCATTATTATTATCATTATCGTTATAATAATAATAATAATAATGATAATAATAATTATTATTATCATCATTATTTTCTTGTTATTGCTGTTATTATTATTATCATTATTATCTTGATCATTATCATCATCATTATTATTATTATTATTATTATTATTATTTTTATTGCTATTGCTATTATCATTATCATTATTGTTATTATTATTATTATTATTATTATTATTATTATTATTATTATTATTATTATTATTATCATCATCATTATTATCATTTTCATTATTACAATTATTATATTATTATCATTATAATTATTCTTATTCTTATTCTTATTACTATTGTTATTACTATTCTTTTCATTATCATTATTGTTATTATTACTATTATTATTACTATTATTATTATTATTATTATTATTATTATTATTATTATTATTATTATTATTACTATCATCATTATTATTCCTATCATTATTATTACTATTATTATTATTATTATTATTATAATTATTATTATTGTTATTATTAGCATTATTATCATTATCATCATTACTATTGTTATTATTTTTATCATTACTATTATTATTATTATCAATATTATTATTATTATTATTATTATTAGTAGTAGTAGTTGTAGTAGTAGTAGTACTATTATTATGATAATTATTATTATTATTATTATTATTATTATTATTATTATTATTATTATCAATATTATTATTATTATTATTATTATTATTGTTGTTGTTGTTATTGTTGCTGTTGTTGTAGTTATTATTATTATTGTTGTTATAATCATTACTATTATTAATATCATCATTATAATTCTAACATCCTCATCATTATTACTGTTATCATTTTCATCATTATTTTCTTTTTTATTATCATTATTGTCATTATTATTATTATTATTATTTATTATTATTATTATTATCATTATTATTATTATTATTATTATTATTATTATTATTATTATTATTATTATTATTATTATTATTATTATTATTATTATTGTTATTATTATTATTATTATTATTTTAATTATTATTATTTCTAATAGTATTATCATTATTATCACTTTTTTTCTTATAACTGATATTGTTGTTGTTATAACTGTCATTATTACTATTATCATTATCATTCTTATTTTCAATATCATTATCATCATTAATCATCACTATAATGATAATAATAACATTAATAACAGGAACAACAATAACAACAACAACAATGATAATAATAATAATAATAATAATAATAATAATAACAAAATAGCAATAACAATAATAATAATAATAATGATAATAATAATAATAATAACAGTAATAATAATAGTAAAATAGCAACAATAAAAATAGTAATAATTATCATAATTACATAAATGATTATTATTATCATTTTTCATATTTTCATCACCAGCACCATCATCATCATATCATATCCTCATTACATCATCATTGACATTATCATTATCATCATCATCATCATCATCATCACATCATCATTGTCATTATCATCATTATCATCATCACATCTTCATTGTCATTATCATCATCATCATCATCATTCATCATTATCATTATTCTTATTCTTATTACTACTGTTACTACTTGTACTATTACCAAGACCACTATTTCACTATTATCATTATAATCAGCATCATCATTTTTTACGACGAAACCAGAAGCAAGCAATTAAAACAAGAGAATATCAGAGAATAACGAAAAGGGAAAAATATAAACAAACAATATATTTACGGTACCGTTATAGCTATGACTTTATATTCAAAAATGGAAAATAAGGCATCAAGAAAATAACACAAAAATACGGCAGTTCTCTCGGTTTCCTTCCCTTTGAAAAATATCACTATTACTGGTTTATACGAATTATATGTACATTTTGGCAAGACTTCACTGTTCTCTATGCTAGTTGTACGTGTTTTATAATTATTATCACATTTGTTTGAAAATGACTCCACTCTTAATGTTTACACCATTTTCCTGATGTTAAAATGGTGTCGAGACGGTGAAAATGATGACTAAAACCACACACACACACACACACGCACACACAATAAATGAGTATGCACAAGTAAATTATAAAAAAAGAACGCTTATATCTTAACGTAATAGACGACTTCAGGCTTCACATAGAAAAAATATGTAAGAGAGTGTATTTCTTCATAAGATCTAATGTGCCAATGGTACCGCTACATAAAATAAGGATAAAAAAAAGAACAATGTGTTGATGAAAATGAAATTATTTCGTTTTTTTTTTTTTTTTATGATCTCACTCATTGCAATCCCTTACTATTTTCCTGACGTGGTGATTTCGCGTCAGCACCATTTTGTTTCAGAAGAATTAATTGGGATTGCAAATCATGATTTATTACTATTATGGATGAAGCACAACTATGTTGATTTGCATACGTATATATAAATCTTTCTGTTCCAGCCCTTCGTGTAATTAGAAATCATT
>NC_061851.1:23991914-24001914 GCF_019202785.1 Penaeus chinensis | reverse complement strand
CATATTAAAAGGATAGTTTAGGATTACGAATTATGTTGTTACAAAAAGTAGGTTAAATTATTGGTAATTTGTTTATTTATTACTTTTTACTTTCTTTTTTTTATGATCGCCTTTTTTCTACAATACTATAACCAATCTTTTGTTTTAAAAGTAAGTTTCGACAAGGAAATCTAGATTATTTGATCAATTTCATTCGTGGGTTATTTACAATAGTTCACATACATCACTTTACTACATTTTGCGTCTAGTTTCACCTTACTGGACCTCTTGGAATAAAAGGTTCTAATGAAGTCGAATTTCAGGTGCCAAGTATTTTGGAATGAGCTTACTCGACCGGATGAAAGTGAAAGTAACCTATTTTGCATAAGTTGCCCAGAATTGAAAGAATATTAGAACCAAAAATTTCCTCGTATCTAAACTTTCCCCGGATGTGCTACGTTGCCTTGAACTTAAAAAAAAAGTTGAAGTCACCCACTGTTAGTTTTCAAGACAACACTTGCTTCATCGTGGCGCGAGAGCATAGGCGTCAGCAGTTGAACTTGGCCATAAGTGTTTAAAGGTCTATGTATCATTCTCATATGTTTATTCTCGTCACTGCTATTATCATTTTGTATATTGAAATCCTGATGTCCATTTTTTTGCTCATTTATTTTTCGTCTATTTTGTCGATGCTGTACTAATCCTGCTGTGATGTACTAGTTTCTAGTTAGGTTTTAACACGGAAAATTGGGTCATCTTCCTTTACCACTCTGAAGTAATAATCGCCGCACTTTTGTCTATGTCCTGTGCCTTTATTTCATGGCTCTCGGAATATTCTTCTTCTTATCGTCTTTTGCTCCACCATTCGCTGTTGTAAATTCAGCCTTGACCCTCTTGTCTACTTTTATCGCAGTCTGCCCCCTTCACCTTTACCGTTCTTGGGGGTTCCCCGTTTTCTTTATTATATTACATTATCAAACTGAAAGTTGGCTTTGATGCCATTTTCTTCCCCTCTTCCCCCTTTCGACATTAGCACATAGTGTTGGCCTTTATACTATCGCCTGTGTTCGTCATATGTATTAGATACTCTGTTTTGTCATCAGATATATATAATTAAACACACACACACACACACACACACACACACACCCGTCAACAATGCATTGAACATACACATATATCTACATATCTGCAGTATTATCAGTAATATACATTTCTATCAACCTATAAAATATTCAGCACTCTATAGCATTATCATGTAAAATCTACTTACAAAATCTACTGTCAACCTTCACTTTCATATTACTTTCACTCGTGCATTTCTTTCACATTATTCATGTACTTTCATATTAACATCTTTATCATATCTCTTTACTGAATTTCGATTTTTTTTTCTTATTAGTGATAGGTCAACGCCCATTGATTAGACTTGTTTTTAAAAGGATTGGATATAACAGTACAGTAGAAAATGATTTTGCTAAAAGAATTCATTCTTCTATGCAAGGCAAAAAAAAAAAAATGTAACAAAATGCTTAACCTAACACAAATTTGTAACATGGAGAATTCTTTACCGTAAGATTACTGTCAAAACAACAAAATTATAATTCGATATGTAAAACCAAATACACTCATGATGGTGAGAAAAAAAATTAGATGATTGAATAATAAAAAATAAAAAAATAAAAATCTTTAGTCGATAATGATCCATTTCGGCATGAAGATGTCTTCTGTCCAGAGCGAAACGTGATGGAATTACCGTTTCCCATCTCACTGTGTTTTCGGCTTGCTGTAATAATGTCATGTTTTCCATCCTTGATGTCTATCTATATTTTTTTCGCCAGTAGAACATGTCATCTCTTTACTTTTGTTGTGTATTTATAACCAGTTTCTGTATCAACTTATTTTAGTGCTGATGCTCGTTTTAACTACCCTGGAAAATCTCTATTTCTATCAGTCTGGAAAACATCATGTCTTCTTTACTGACCAGATGTCAGGCATTTAATCATGTTCATAATTCATATTGAGATATAAATTAGTATATAATTACTCTCATAATTCAAGTAAAGGAAAGTACATAAAGAAAATCTGAGAACGTTTTAGATATATTAGGACTGGATTAATTAAACAGGATATTTAACCTTGTTAACACTGAGTTAAATTCAATCACAAAAAACTAGTTAATTTCACTTTCCGTAATATTGACGTTTATCTGTATCCGTTTCCTTTCAGAAATTTATATCAAATGTGATTCCTCTGTCTTAAAACATCAATCGTAATAAAAGAAAGAAATCTACCGCAAAACAAAATAAAAAAATACGAAACACCAAGCCATATAAAAAAGGAAATGAATAAATAAAGAAATAAGGTGTTGGTGTGGGGAGATGCCAATACATATTTTTTGCCGTTCTGATTTTATTGCAACACGCCTTAACCTTTGACACACGTAAAAGGTGTTTGTTAAAAGGCAGGTTAAGATACCAGAGGTTTAGTCTAATGACCCTGAATTTACTATTGGAAAATGCGTAGTTTTTTTTTTTTTTTTTTTTTTTTTAAAGAATAGCTGTGTTTATTTCTCTCCGGAATACTCTTGAATCATTTCGTGATATTTCTTTCCAGAACATATTTCTTTACGATATATTTTGATTTATATTCTGCGTTCAGTCGATCGCGGACCTCCCATTCCTCCAATATTTGTAAATCAAAGTGAAAACAATCAAATTTATACCTCTCTTTTATTTTCTTCATTTATTCACACGCACATACAGAGAAAGAGAGAGAGAGAGAGAGAGAGAGAGAGAGAGAGAGAGAGAGAGAGAGAGAGAGAGAGAGAGAGAGAGAGAGAGAGAGAGAGAGAAATAATCCAAACAATTTTCGGTTCTTTTGCAGGGTTGCACTACCATCGCAGTATGTTTGTATGTCTGCATGTTCATGCCTTGAAGAAAAAATACAGAAAAATGATCTTCGGCATGTTCGTGTGTTTTCTTGTGTGAGTATACAAATATTTGTATGTACATATGATTGCATATGTATATATACAGTATATATTGTGTGTGCATTTACATATATATATATATATATATATATATATATATATATATATATATATATATGCATACACACATATCGACACACTCATAGAGCTTTTATATCTAAGATCCCGACTTATATACCAGTTTGCAGATTAATCAGTGTACATACAATGACTGACTTCTCGGCCAGTATGGTGTCGCTGATGCCGCTTCAGCAAGCAGCTGTCTTCATCTATACACTGTTTGCCATGTTTGCCAAGAAGCACAATGATTAAATATTTTTGTGTAACCATGAAGGATTGACAATAGAAAACTCTTATTTTTCAGTATCTTGTTGTATCTGACGTTCTTGGTGAATAGAATAAATTATTCTCATTATTATCACAGCATGATTTGAATTTAATTTTAAGAATAACAAAGGCATTTGTATACATAATATACTCCCATTACCCCGATTGTATGCTTTAGAATATATACTTGTATACAGTTTTATTTTGAGGCATACGTATACAACCATATATACACCTATCATTTTGATATACATGTGAGATATATTTACATATATTACTAAAAAAAAATTATATATATATTCACAAGATGGTATATACTAATGAAAGTTCCAGACACGTACTTAGGGTCAGTTCCGGTCATCGTTATTTCGAAAGATCAAAGGATTACTTCATAGTTCAACAGCTCGTTAGCGTTGTAAAGTGTGTCACAGGAAACCCTAGATAAATGTCATGAACGAAACTGCGCTTATCAAAACAGGCATCATGATATCGATGATACTATTTGCTGATATCGAATCTCAAAGGAAGATAAACCGAAATATAATCAGTTATGGTTTAAATGTCAAAGGAAATCATAGAAAATGGTTTGGACTATGCCTGGAAAGCACTTGAGGTAGTCATAACACATGGTTTAGATTGACTATGAAGACAAACATACCATTTTTTTTTCGTTATCATAGCTGCAGACCCGCTAACGTTATTATTATTATTTTCTTTTTTTGTAAATGTTAGTTAACGTATAAGGGAACCTTTTGTGATAATCTTCACTGTTCTGTTAGTAACTGGCTTCAAAGTATTGGTAAATGATAATCATTATATACACATACGTGTAATGTATGTAATTAAACATAGTTTATATTTATCTGTATATCCTGTGTACGTGTATCTATGCACGCTCACACCGTGCTTGAAGGTCATTATAAGGCAGTTTAAATAAAAAGATGATTAATTTGTCTTTTTTTTTTATTCATATAAGTGTATTACACAATGTGTAAACCTAAAAATAGCTAAAAAAGAAGAATGAATGAAAAGGAAAGCCCATACTAAACTGACACTTGATAAAATACATCACAAAAGTCTTTTGGCGGATTCTCGTACACCTTTATTATCATTGTTAATTTTTGTCTAAAGTTATGTTTTTCTTTTTCTTTGACACCGAAATCCGCTGACCCCTGCCATCCTGCTGTCAACGCCACGCACAACATCCGCACAGCTACTGCTTGTTTCACCTGTTTTTTTTGTAATCTACTCTCCATTAACCACGGTGTTCCATTCATTTAATTCTCTCTCTCCTCTCTCTCTTGCTCTCTCTCTCTCTCTCTCTCACACACACACACACACGGATCTCAAAACAACACAGTCATCCTCATCATTCTCATGTTACTTATCTTTTTTTAACAATAGCCTTCACATCCTTGCCTTGTACTCTTGCTTCTCTCTATTTTTTCATCTTTCAATCGCAATATATAGTTATCTGTCAGGCACACTATCTATCAAATGCACTATTTCTCTACCAAACTCTATCTTCTTGTCTATCTGACGCACCAATGACGACCTATCTATCATATACTATCTGGCTGTCTATCTATCACATATAAACATCTATCAGATACACTACCTATCTATCATACACCCTATATACCAATCAAATATACTATCTACCTATATATCAGACACAATATCTACCAATCAGACACTCTATCTACCCATCTATCAGACACAGTATTTATCAGACACACTATCTACCTATCTATCAGACACAATATCTACATATCAGACACACTATCAGCACCACGTATCGTAATCACATATACTCATTAATTGTGTTCGTTTTACATCGTCAGCTACACTTCAGAGGAATCCCAGACATGACTAGACTTTGGTGTGTTACTTTGGCTTAATCACACGAGACACCTGTTATTTTTTTTCTTTTTCTTTTATTTATTTATCTATTTTTTGTCTTTGTCTCCACGCTGTGTCGAAATGAAAGGCCCAGTCAAGTCTCCTGTTCTGTTCTGTTACTGGTTAATTTATTTTCCTTAAATTTAGGTCTATCCCTTGAACCGCTGGCTAATAAATAGAGATTTGTAAAACTAATGTTCTAGCGACTTGGACACTCCTAACCAACTCCTCCACCACAAAGCGTTGATAAACTAGGATATTCTACTCTATGCCAAGGGATGGGAAACATGTTCAGTAGAGAGGTTATTGAACGTTCTTGCGTCCACTTCGCAAACGGAGCATCATCTTGGGAGAAAGAGGTGGAACAGAAAGGAGAAATGGAGGAAAAGAGAAGTGATCAGTTATGGAGATTGAAAAAGAAGAAGGAAAAAAATAGAATGGACGGATAGAAGGTTGGGCCAGAGGGGCCACGTGGAACTTGTTCAAAACTTTGAACAAACACTTACTTTTGTTCATTTCGAAGATTCAGATTAATCCAATACTTCACCCTTGTAACGGTGATTAACTCATAAGTAACAGTTTCATTTTCACTTGCACGATTATTCAAGATAGTAAAGACGGCTGCGTCATCATCGTAAGTACTTGCGTATAGACAGCGGCACTACAACGTACCACAGGTTTAACTAGTTACTTATCACAGGACGAACCAACTCCTTCAGACTCATGAAATATATTAAAAGGTAGTAGTCGGTACATAAGTAACCTCCTCACATAACTAGAGCCAGTGAAAGGCCACGGCACTCGCGCTTCACTGGGTCGTCGTCGTGGTCCCCTTTTGACTCGCGGAAGTCGTGGGGTTCTCCGCCCTTGGGGTCACTCTGTCTTCCGCCCTTCGGTCAAGGGGCTCACTCGACTCGGTCTCAATATAAGAAGGGTTGTCGACCCCTTTCAGCGCCCTCCTGGCTGGCTGCGGAAGACTCTGCGTCGACGACCTTCTCTGCGGGAAGGTCAACTCCTCCTGCACGAGCTTCATGTCGGCGTCCGTGAGCTTCTTTGGCGCGTGGCTCGGGACCACTTCTTTGGGGGCGTCGCGGTGTCCCTGGGACCGCCCCACCCTCCTCTTCTCCTGTCGGGGCGTCGCGATGTGGAAGTTCACGGCGGAGAGGACCATAGCGGTGCGTTGGGTGCTGGGGTCGCTCACCTCCCGCCCCGGCTGCAGGTGGCGGTTCAGGCGCTCGCTAAAGAACCGCAGGGACGTCGGCTGGACCGTGCCCTTGCTCTCCGTCTCGTGCAGGTCCTTGATGCTGTAGCTCTTGCTCGTCGTGAATATGATGATGAATCTAGGGGCGGAGGTAACGCGGTTTAGGTGAGTTTTACTATATACTATTACTATATAGTTGAATGCTGATAATTCAAATGGAAGAGAGAAGGGGAGATAGATAGATAGATAGATAGATATGCAAGGAGTAGAAAGGAGAGAGCTGGAAGATCAAATGAACATGGGGCAAGGAGAGAGAGAGAGGAAAAACCGCGACAGGGAGCCAATCAACTCGAAACAGAGAGAGATCCCGCAGGACAAAGAGAGAGTGGGTGAACGGTAAATAGGTAAATAGAGGAAGATAGGAAGCGAAGGGTGGACAGACGGAGAGAAAGAACGAATGCTCGAGAGATAGAGAAAAAAACGACCGAAAGAACGAATGAACACAGAGAGAGAGAGAGAAAGAGAGAGAGAGAGAGAGTGAGAGAGAGAGAGAGCTAACAAACGAGAGACAAGAATGAAGCAGAACAAGACAACACCCGCCATCCCCAAAGTAGCCCCCTCCCCCCCCCCAAAAAAAAAAGAAAAAAAGAAAAAAAATCTCACAAAAAAAACTCACATAAAGATTATAGTCATGAGCAGGTTCGCCGATGCCCCGAAGAAGAACTGAGCGCCTGGAAAAACGTGGACTGTGGCGTGATAAACTGCAGTGTAGAGGGAGAAGCTAACCATGGGCATGACCCCATCGAGGGCACCCATGACGGCTGACACTTTGCCTGGAGGAAATAGAGAAATAATGATAACTAAATATAAGTATCAAAGATAAATGGACGTTGGTAAATAAATAAAGAAATTAGAGGGAAGTAAATGCAGATATATAGAGAGAAATGCAAATAAAAAGATAGATAATACAGATAAAAGGGATAGAAATAGAGATACATAGATATAGGTATGACAGACACACTCAGGTACACACACACTATCTCTATCTCTATATCTACCATCTCCATACCTATATACACACCACATTAGGATAACATAAATAAAACAACAAAATTCCCAAAGAATAAAACAGAACACATAAAATATTAATTATCTCTGCCACTTTCTATTCCCAAAACCCTCTCTCTCTTTCTCTCTTTCAATCATTCTCTCTCTCTGTCTCCCCCCTCCCCAATTATAATTAGTTATCATTTATTTAGTTATTCATAAAATGCATAAATTACTCTCGTTCTATCCACTCAGCATCACTCAGGCACAGAATAAACGAGATGCTCTCACCTAATTCATCTCCAGTGACGAACTTGGAGAGCATCGATCGAATCGCAATAACACACGAATTCACCAGAATCGCAGCGGCGGGAGCTAGGCGAGAGAAATTTGGGTTATTGGTAATCCTGTTTGGCGTTTTTCTCTTGTGTGTGTGTGTGTGTGTGTGTGTGTGTGCGTGTGTGTGTGTGCGTGTGTGTGTGTGTGTGTGTGTGTGTGTGTGTGTGTGTGTGTGTGTGTGTGTGTGTGTAACATTACTGAAGTGTGCGGTGTGTATGTGTAAGTGCAAGGGTGAAGGTGAGTATAAGTTATAAGTATGTTTGGAGTTATAAGGAATGGTTGGAATGTGTGGATGGAATTCTTGATATGCAAATATAGTCGTTTAGACGTATAATGTATTTTAATGAGTTATAAATACATGTGTATATACACATTATTTATGCATATATATAAACAAATACATACATATATATATATTACATATATACACATATATATCATATATGTATAAATATAAATATAAATATATATATATTATATTATATATATGTACATTTCTATCTGTATATATATATATATATATATATATATATATATATATATATATATATATATATATATATATATATATAAATGCCACCATATGCCCCATACATCAAGACCACTCCACAGAACAGCAACACAAACAAAAAGGGCTTCGAACTCACCGACCCAGACGAGCACCGCCACGTCTTCCGACACGAGGCCGTACAAGATGTAGTCGCACACGGAGGCGGTCGCACCCAAGATGGCCAGGTAATTGTCCGACATACCCAGACCGGAGGAGAGGAGCGGGACGGCGACCATAGAACCTGGGACGAAAAAGTACGTCAGCTGGGTGAGCGGGAGATCGGGGCGCAGGTAAAGAAAGGTGTGTTGTGGGAACTGGATTGGAGAGGATGATATGGAGATGGGTATGGTATGGAGGGAAAGAATCTGGAGTGCGGAGGAATTTAGAGTGCGAATAAGATAGGGAGGAGGGATTATGAGTGCGGATATGATGGGGGGGGGGGGGGTCGGAGGGATTCAGAGTGCGGATAAGATGGGAAAGAAAGATTTAGAGTGCGAATAAGATGAGGAGGGATTTAGAGTACGAATAAGAGGGGAAAGAGAAATTTAGTGTGCGAATAAGATGAGGAGGGATTTAGAGTACAAATATGAGGGGAAAGAGAAATTTAGAGTGCGAATAAGATCGGGAGGAAAGATTTAGAGTGCGGATAAGATAGGGAGGAGGAATGTAAAGTGTGAATAAGATAGGGAAGAGGAATGTAGAGTGCGAATAAGATAGGGAGGAAGGATTGAAAGTGTGAATAAGATACGGAGAAAATACATCGAGTGCGAATTAGACACGAGTGGATACTTCGGTATGAATTTAGTCGGTGGGGAAAATTGGACCGATGCAAAGTTATAAACAAAGGCGATAGTAGGGAAGAATGCTAATTGAGAGAATAGTGTGCGAACTACAGAGGATAAATATGGATCGGGCAGGTCAAAAGCGAAAATATGGATAGTGAATGCGATATGGACAAACCGAGAGAACGTTTTCAGATTTACAGGTTCAGAAGAGTTTGAAATGGGTACACGTAAAACAAAACAAAAAAATATGGAGAGAGAGAGAGAGAGAGAGAGAGAGAGAGAGAGAGAGAGAGAGAGAGAGAGAGAGATAGATAGATAGATAGATAGATAGATAGATAGATAGAGAGAGAGAGAGAGAGAGAGAGGAGGTCATTGTACTATTATTAACACATATATATCCCAGCTTTATCACAAAACAATATTGGAAATATATACAAAAAAAAAAGAAACTCCAGAGACAGACCAAACAGTGAAAATATAATCCCACCCATTAATTTTCACGTCATAGCAGGGACTAAAAGGAATGAGAGAAATATGCATATAAAACGGAGTAAAAAAAAGTGGTCCAATAAGACTCCAGTATCATAATTAACGTTTCACAACCCATTCGAACGGCACAAACATCAATTTAATTCGAGACTTGATCCCTAAACTTAGTACCGGTGGAGCGCAACTTTTAAAGAGAAAATTCAAAACTCGAACAGCACAAACATCAATTTAATTCGAAACTTGATCCAAAAATAAAATAAGCACCAGTGTAGTGCAACTTTTAAAGAGAAATTTTAAAACTCGAACGGCACAAACACCAGTTTAATTTGAGACTTGATCCAAAAAAACTTAGTACCGGTGTTGAGCGACTTAAGGAGAGAACTTAAAAC
>NC_061851.1:23981914-23986914 GCF_019202785.1 Penaeus chinensis | reverse complement strand
AAAACAACCACCTGAATCATAGTGAAGTTGAAATTAAGAGCATTAGTGAAAGTTACGAAAAGTTTTTTGTTTGTGGGGTGGGGGTCAGGCTTGGTGGTGGTGAGCGACTTAAGTTTGATTAAGTTAGTGAGATGATTATGTATGTATATGTGCATGTATGTATTTTATATATATATATATATATATATACATATGCATATCTCTCTCTCTCTCTCTCTCTCTCTCTCTCTCTCTCTCTCTCTCTCCTCTCTCTCTCTCTCCCTCTCTCTCTACACATATATATATGTATGTATGTGTGTGTGTGTGTGTGTGTGTGTGTGTGTGTGTGTGTGTGTGTGTGTGTGTGTGTGTGAGTGTGTGTGTGTGTGTGTGTGTGTGCGTGTGTGTGTGTGTGTGTGTGTGTGTACAGAATATGCTTGCCTCCATAGATATCTACCATATTTCTGTGGCATATGTTTTCACATAAAGAAACATAAACAAACTGCAGACTCTAAAGTGTAAACACGCACACACACACAAAATACATATATATATATATATATATATATATATATATATATACACACATACATATATGTAAATATATATATGTATTATATATTACATAAATATATATATTTCATCATATTACATATAGAGAGATACATATATTTTATACACACACACACACATACATACATGAATCATGCAAAGTACCCTAAATCTTTATCAACTGCAAAGTACCAGTTTAATTTTTTTCTTCCCCGTTCTGGTTCGAGACAATCCGGCACAAGCAAACGAAACCTGTATCTCATTAACTGTTTGGTTGTTTCTATTCTCCTTCCGTCTCTCACATTCTCTAAATTACGTATTTTTCGGTGTTGAAAAACATTCGGCAATAAAGCTAATAATGTATTTTTAGAAGTTTTAAATCTGTATATCTACATATTTCAAGGTTACTCTGTGCCGGAGAGTTACCAGGCGAAATCTAGCGAAAATGACACAGTAATGTATTTTATACTTGTTCTAGCCTCCTCTCCCCCCTTCCCTCTTACGCCTCCCCCATTCTAACACACCCTCCCCTTCCTCTCCTCCCCCTACCCCATCCTAACTTCTCCTCCCCCTCCCCTTCCCTCTAGTCTGGCCGGCTGGAAGCAAGCAGGTTGGGTAGCAACAACTTCCCGCACGCATCTAGAAGCTTCCACGCTCTCCTCTCCCCCAACAGAAATAACTCCCTTTACATTTCCGGGTAAATTGAAGCAGGTGTGAGGAGGGGTAGGGGTGGGCTAGGGGTCGGGTTGGGGAGTTCTTACCTCTTCCCAGACGTCGCAGGAGGTTGCACAGGATCAGCAGGAGGATGAAGGCCCTCAGCATGCCCCCGCGCGCCTTGAATGTGCACCGGAATGAGTCCACGATCCGGTCGTAGCTGAAGAAATCGCACACCATTTTCCATGCCGTGATTTCCTCGACGTCCCTCTCCGGCTCCTCGCTCTCGGGTCCGGGGGAGTCTTTGCTTGCCGCCGTCTGTTGTTGCTGTTGGTCACCGTCGTTGGCTTCGGTCTTCTCGGTGGTCTTAATCTTCCTGAAGGGCCCGTGGCTCTCGGGCAGGAAGAAGAGGTACACGAGGGACACGATGTACATGAGCACCGACGTCCCGAAGAGGATCTGGTAACCGCCGTACTTGTAGATGTAGGTTCCGAGCAGCGTGCCGATGGGTCCGCCCAGGAACCAGATACTGTTGGCAAAGCCCACCCGCGACGTCCGCGTCTCCTCCGAGGTGACGTCGCTGATGTAAGCGTTGGCAGCAGTAAGGAAGGA
The DNA here is from genome assembly GCF_019202785.1 of Penaeus chinensis. Lineage (NCBI taxonomy): Eukaryota > Metazoa > Arthropoda > Malacostraca > Decapoda > Penaeidae > Penaeus > Penaeus chinensis. Next base: position 23,985,117 of record NC_061851.1, on the reverse strand, counting down.
CACGTTACCGCCGCCAAGCGAGTCCATGAGCGCCGCGACCAGGATGTACTCGACGGGCCACTCGGGCATCCACGAGTTAACGAGATAGCCGGCCGCCCAGCAGAAGTGCCCGATGATGGCGATGACGAGGGGCACCTTGCGCCCGTACTTGTCGCTCCACGCGCCCATGAACAGGATGAAGAACAGCGGGATGAACGCCATGATGATGCCGTTGTACATGCCGAACATGCTGAACGACTGCTGGAGCTTCAGGTTCTCCTCCGGGTAGTGGGAGAGGTTCTCGCACACCTCCTCCGTGTAGTTGAGGTTCACGCGGCAGATCTTGTCCATCTGTAGGTTCTCCACGTACACGATCATGATGGAAAACCCGAGGCCGTCCAGCAGCATCACGGGCTCCACCGCCACTTGCGTCACGATCGTCCTCAGCTTGAGCCACAGCGCCCACGCCAGGGCCAGCGGCTCCAGGCGGCTCACGACGGCGTCGGCGGAGGAGGAGGACGCGGCGGGGGCGCCGTTCTCCTGCTGGCGCGGCGACGGAAACGCCATCGATTTGACATGTTTCTGTTACGGGAGAAGAATGGAGATCGGTCAGTGGGATGGTTGGGAAACATCATTTTGGGAAGGGAGCGCGGGCAGAGGCGCAGAATACTGGCTTTTGGCAGCTGAGACGCCCACATAATGGATAGTGATATGAGTGTCCTTTTAACAGTACTGGAAACACACACCACTGATTCACTGTATGCACGAAACTTCACTGCACTCAGAAAGAACATGCACATTTCCCTTTGTTCAAACAAAGACAATAAAAAAAAAACAAAAAAAAAAAAAAACGAAAAAAAAAACTATTCACTTCTACACAATATTGTCCAAACACTAATCATCTGGTGAGATTTTTCATCGAACACGACACGGCATTAAAACCAAACACTTTGTCTAAAAAAGATCTTGCTTAAACAACGTCTAAAGAACTGTTCTATTTGCGAGTAAATCCTGAGGCTTCAACACTTCGTTCGGATAGCCACTCGAAGCTCCGTGGACTAGAACGAGACAGGTCCTCCATTAATAGGGTACTTTACATTGACGTGGAAGAAAATTAGCACAGGCATCATAACATTATCAGACATTTCTAAAGCACTATACACTGGGTGAGTGCATGCAATCTATGGAAAGGAATATGCAAGCACATAAGCATGTTCAAACACACACGCGCGCGCGCGCGCGCGGGAACACACACATTCACACATATATATGCAGCATATATATCAATATTCATGTGTAGGTATGCATACATACATAACAGTAATCACTCCCATAGACGAGCGCACACAAAAACGTCTATATATTCACACAAATATATACCGTGTAAGTAAATGTATATATGTATAAACACACACACAGACACACACACACAAACACATATATAAACAAATACACAATATATATATATATATATATATATATATATATATATATATATATATATATATATATATATGTGTGTGTGTGTGTGTGTGTGTGTGTGTGTATATACGCATATATATATATATATATATATATATATATATATATATATATATATATATGTTTGACTGTGTGTGTGTGTGTGTATGTGTGTGTGTGTGTGTGTGTGTGTGTGTGTGTGTGTGTGTGTGTGTGTGTGTGTGTGTGTGTGTGTGTGCGTGCTGTGTGAATGTGTACACACATAAATGTGTACATACATAAATGTGTATATGTGCATATATATATGTATATATATATATTACACACACACACATATATATATATATATATATATATATATATATATATATATATATAATACACACAGACACACACACATATATATATAGTACATATACACATATTACATATATATATATATATACATATATAAATATATATATATATATTATAAATGTATGTACACACACACACACAAACACACACACACACACACACACACACACACACACACACACACACACACACACACATATACATACATACATACATACACATATATATGTTTGTATGTATGTATGTATATAAACAGAGAGAAATGTAGTATGTAGACAAATGTGTGAATATTTAAAAACTTTTACACAAACCTTTTACATACATACACACAGACATATACACACACACACACCAAGGGCGCTCGCATACACAGGTACGTAAGCGCCGAGGCAGTTTAATGAACAAGCCGGGAAAAGCATAAACCCTGAAAAGCAAAGGGGCGGCCAGTGTTAGTGCGTGCGGGCGTGCGGGCGGGCGAGCGAACGGGCGTGATCGTACGAGAGCGTTTGCAGGCGGCTTCATAACCAGGAGCAATGTGGGTCCGAGATGCTGTCCAGGTGAACACCGCGTCTTCAGTAAACGTTGGCGAGGGCGGCGCGGTCCGTCGTTGCCTCGGCTGCGGGCGGAGGCTGCGGCGGGCGGCGGCTGCGCATGCTCGCGGCGCAGCCCCGTTGCGTCATCGGTCTTCGGCAAGCTGACGCTGCAGTGCCACGGATGCGGCGGCGCGGGGAACAGGGCAGCGGAGGTGGATGACGCGAGCGGGATGCGAAGTGTCCTTAGCGGAGCCTTAGAGGAATCTTAGGGGACCTGAGGGGGACCTAAAGGGGCCCTTAAGGGGACGGTCGGTCGCGAGTTGGCGTCGAAGGATAAGGGAGGACTTGGCGGAAGAGAACAGAAGAGAAGAAGAGCGACGGACAGGCGATTGCATTGCGAGGACCAATAAGGTAGCGGTGCTGACGTTGCCACGCCCGACGCCGAGGTGACGGCCAAGGCTCGCCCGCTCTCCTCACTTTCCTCGTCCCCGTCTTCGCCTCTGCCCACCTGCCTATCCTCCCTGCTCCTCCCCTCTTCCTCATCCTCTTCTCTCGCCTCTATCCTCCTTCCTAGCTTCTCTTCTCCTCCCCTCCTCCGTATCATCACTTATCCTTCCTTCCTCCCTAACCTCTCTTCTCCTCCTTTCCTCCTTCTTCCGCCCTCCCATTCCTCCTTTTTTTTCTTCCCATTCCTTCCTCCTTATCCTCTCCTTTCTCCTCGTTTCCTCCTCATCCTTTTCTCTCCTTTCTCCTCGCTTCCTCCTCACCCTATCCTCTCCTTTCTCCTCCCTTTCACAAAACAGGAACACCTCCTTCCCCGTTCCAGCGAGCATCCGGAATCCCGGAATCCTGCAGGCACCCACACCTCGTCGA
>NC_061851.1:23971914-23974414 GCF_019202785.1 Penaeus chinensis | reverse complement strand
AAAACTCTTTCCTCGCTGTTTTTTATGTTTTCTTTCTTAATTGTACTTATTAAGAGCTTGTGAGAATAAGTGAGAGGGGAAAATGTTAAAGAAATCGAAGGAAGAGATATGATACAAAGAGGCTGCAGAAGAAAGTAGACGACGAGAGTGGGTGCGTGTCAAGTGTTATGCACCTTTTGAAGACCACGAAGAAACACTATAATCATTTTTACTGTTCGTGCTAACCAACCCCTGCTAAGAATGCATAGGTATTTATGTTACGTGTTAATGTGTTAATGCATTACGTAACCAAGAAAATTAAAGATATTTTCTCTTTCTCCTAATCATCTCAAAGCTGAAGATTAACAACTATTATTTTTTCATAAATATCAAAGCAAATCAGAAAAAAAATTCCATGTCTGCTCTCATGAATGGAGTCTCGCAGCGGTACCGGTCTGCTGGACTGGGAAACATATACGTCAAGAATACTAAAGACTGCGATCAGCTTTGATTATAAGGTTGGATCCCAAGTTGAAGGTCAACGGAGCTTTCGAGCGCAAGAAACACGATCGGAAACTATTGCACTGATGTTCCTGTGGTTTCCTTTGGTTTATGTTTATGAATGTTCGGTGGAGGAGAGATAACAGAGGAGGTAGAGAAGAGAGAAGAAAGGATAGAAGGGGGTAGAAGATAGGATAGAGAGGGTAGAAGTGGGGAAACAGAGAAGAGAGAAGAGGAGGGAGAAGAGGGAGAAGGGAGAGGAGATGAGAAAGAAGCAGGGTTACATTACGGTATTTCACCAAGTACAGAGTACTGAGAAACATTCCATAGTACCACCAGCCTTGAAAATAAGATAGGGAAGAGTAGAAGGGAAACAGAAGGGAGAACCTCGCATACAATAAAAAAAAACAAAACATAAAAGAGAAGATATACAGAAAAAAAATCACAATAACCGAGGAAACTTTAACAAATCAAACCAAATACCTACACAACACATCTACATACACCTACACCCCATCCCTTTACCTGCTCCATCGCGCGTGCCCTCCGATCGCCGAATGGTGTGGAGGGCATCTCGAACACCGATTTTGTAGGCTCTCCAGGCTACCCTTCTATCCGTCTGCAGGAGGGGAAAGATTGGTCGCTCTTCCCCCGCATCCTTCCACGACGCTGACGGAGACTGTAACCCTCCCCCCCCCCCCCTCCCTTCCTCTTCCTCTTTGGCTGGCTCCTTCTGTGTGGCGCGTTCTCCTATTTTTTTTTTTTTTTTTTTTTTTTTTGTGATGGCGGTGTTTCTCGTTTTCTCGTTTTCTCTCTTTCTGGTTCGCGTTTTCTCTCTTTCCCGTTTTCTGGCTTTTTAAAAAAAAATTTTACTCTCTCTCTCTCTTTTTCATGCCTTTATTCTGTCCTTCTCTCTGTGGCTTTTTCCATTCTCTCTCTCACTCTCTCTCTCTCTCTCTCTCTCTCTCTCTCTCTCTCTCTCTCTCTCTCTCTCTCTCTCTCTCTCTATCTCTTTCTCTCTCCTTCTCCCCCTCTCTCTTCGCCCGTACGAGAGCCTCTTGCGGCTTGCTATCCGGGATTCCGCTCGGGGAAGATTATGTCAGTGTACTTAGCTCTTTGTATGTTTTATTACTCGTTTAGCTATCTGTTTGTATATCTTCTTTCTTTATATTCGTTTTCTTTTTCTGTTCTTTTCGTTTTTATTTTATTTTCCTTTCTTTTATTATTATTATTATTATTATTATTATTATTATTATTATTATTATTATTATTATTATTATTATTATCATTATGTAATCGACTAGACTGTATTCAGAATTGAAGACGGTTTTGGCGGACTAAGTGATTCCCGGATGTTGAAAGTTTTGGGAGGAAATGACGTAGGATAATACTAGTGGCATGTTATTCGCTTCAGAAAAAGAGGGGAAAAGCATCAAAAGTATATTTCCTTTAAGGAAAATAAACTAAAATATCATCTGAAGTTTGATTGTTTAAAAAAGAGAAGGTCAACATGCGCACGGTTACACTACTTTTCTTTTTCTCTTCTAATTATTTTTTTTTTTTTTTTTTTTTTTTTTTTTTTTTAGCTAATATTCTCTTATCGCTAGTTCCGCACTGCCATTTTTTTTCCATATACGAAAAGAAGGCTAAGAAGTCAAATGCAATAACGAAAACATACGTTATCACATACTCCCCTCCACCCTTTCTTTACCCCCCTCTCCCCTCTCCCCCGTTCTCCACCCACTCCCCCTTTTACCCTTATTCACCCCTCTCCCCCCCCCCCCCCCCCCTCCTCGTCCAAGTCATCATGACCCAATCATCAGCGATTCCCACGCGTTTTCCTCGCGAAAATTCACAGCCGGAGGAACCCGAGAGAGGGAGGGAGTGGGAGGAGGTGGAGGGAGGGGGAAGTGGAGGGAGGGAAGGAGGGGGGAAGTAGAGGGAAGGAAAGAGGGAGGGAGTGTGGGAGTGGAAGGAGAGGTGAGGGAGGGGGGAGTGGAGACGGGGAGGAAGGGGAGGG
>NC_061851.1:23959414-23964414 GCF_019202785.1 Penaeus chinensis | reverse complement strand
TGTTGTTGTTGTTGTAGTAGTAGTAGTAGTATTAGTACTACTAGTAGTAATAATATTGATACTGATTATAAAGATGATAATAAAAACAACAACGATAGCAACCACAATAGAAATTGATAATAAAGATAAAAACAATACTAAAAATGCCAATAATGATAATGAAACCAACCAAAAAACAACAACAGTAACAATGATTTAAAAACAGAAAAAGGAGTCTAAAATAGAAAACAACAACAACACATTAGTTTGCAGTTTATCCTTTTACCTTAAAAATAAATTACACACACACACACACACACACACACACACACACACACACACACACACACACACATATATCACAGCCAATCTGGGCATGATACTCTTTGATATATTTCAAACACGTCTCAGCTAAGGATTTATTGTTTTAATGAATTGCAAATAAAATCGTATGTTTCATGATATAAAATTTATACATATTTTTAAATATTTTTTCTTACTTATTTCTTAACCTAATTATACAAATAAATTTCGGAAACTCTTATAAACCAATTTTATCAAAAACAATAACAGTAATCGACTAAAATTCGCTATGTAAGGGAAAATACCCCAACTTTCCTCAAGATTCAAGGTCAGAGGGTTTTTCCCCTTACATCTTCATTATATATTTTTTTTATATAACATAATCTCGCTTCTGAGGTTCGCAGTGACCCCACCCTTGAGAGGTCCTTGGGCTGGCGAGATCCAGACATTTTTCTTTTATTTTTTTTTTATTTTTTTCTTTTTATTTACATTTTCTTGGCTCGTCCTTCGCCACACTACAATCTGGCCACACCAATGATTTTACTGGGTTTGATTGGTTTTCGCTCGGATAAACTGGCCCTTTGGGATTACTTGTATAGATAATAGTGATTGTATTAATGATACCGATAGCAGTAATAATTATAACAAATTTAATGATAGTGATGGTAATGATACTAAAATAGTAGTATAGTATTAGTAATATTAGAAATATAAATGTACTAATAATGGTAATAACCATAATAACAATAGTAGTCATCTGGTAAATATCTTTGTCATCATAAGAATAATGTAATAATGCTAATGATTACAATACTAATACTAGTATTAATAGTGATAATAAGCCAATGCCAGTGATAATAATCATAATGATATAACCAATAGTAATTAGAAAAAAACTTTCATTTTAGGACCAGTAGTGATTATCATATATTCTCTGAAGGTTTTCCATCTTAATAGCAACGGAATTATCGATGATGGATTGTAATGACATGCAGCCCCCAGGGTGAATGTTCAAGAAGTTCCGTGTATTTAAACAGTATGTAAATATGTGTTCACATCCTCAACACTGTAATCACTTGAAGTTTCACTGGCGTTCCTCAGTCATCGGCCGACTTGATGCCGGCATTGTTTCTACATAGAATAATATATATGAAAGTATTTGCACAAAATATAACGTAAATCAAGTAACACTTAATAGCCCCACGAAGATAGACACTTAGAATAGTACAGGATAAAATGCACAACACTTTCAATGTGAAACCAACGTGTCCATGCACTTAGGACGCACAACTCATCACACAAGTTACGTTGAAGATGAAGTTATCCCGATTCAGGAACGAAACAAAGCATAACATTCAGTACATTACCAATCACCTTCCCAATGTTATTTAACCAATTCTTCACTTCTCTTTCCCCAGTCCTTGTGTATATATATATATATATATATATATATATATATATATATCAACATGATATGATTTGTTCACGTTAGTTAATTTATCCTTATGAATCGCCTTGGGATAGGAGCCTGAAGTCGTTCTAGGAAAATCCTCTGAAATTCGTCCTCTAAGTGATTCCGCCCTAAGGTACAGATGACTAATAGGAAAGAGGAATGATGATATATAATAGGGAATGGGGGAAATATAATTAAGAATGGGCCAAATAACATAATAACATGGCGTTTTAATAATGTATTTACTGCAAAAATAGATAACAGAATACTTACAGTCATGCTGGTTTGTTTATCCCCGTGAATCGCCTTGGGAGAGACGCCAGAAGCATAGAGTTCTAGGAAATCTCTTAGAAGTTAGTCCTCTGAGAGCACACCAAGTTCCTGATGAATAAAGGGTTAAAGGCGTTAGAGTGAAATGAGATCGGGTCGGTGATTGGTGTTTTAATAATGTATTTTCTGTGGTCACTGAGAAGAAAAAACGTATAGAAATACGAGCATAAATCCTTACAAGTTAAAAAGGTTACGTGTAATTGTGAACACCCAGCCATAACATGTAAAAATACTTTACCCAGAATCTTAATGAGAATAGAAAGCCAGCGGGTGCCAAGTTTAAACTTAACAACACATGATTTTAATTTGAATATACGATTTTAGTAACACCGTCCCAACTTGATCCGGGTATATTTTCACTGTTGAGACTACATGCCATTACACACACACCTTCACATCAGAACATTAATGCTCACGTTTTAAAAAGACTGTACATACGCAAACTCTTATTATTTTTTTTATGAACTTATTACATGCAATACAACAGTTTTTTTGTTTTTTTTTTGTAACTCTGGCATAACGAACGTGATGTACATAGACAGACAGACCGACAGACATATAAGCATGTGCATTTGTATATTTTCAATACTCATTAAACTCTACTCTGAGAAGCCATAAGTAAACAAACCCCTTCCAGGAACTACTTCAATCTGTGAACAGCAGGTTATGGCCGAAAAAAGCACAACAGTGAGAGAGAGAGAGAGAGAGAGAGAGAGAGAGAGAGAGAGAGAGAGAGAGAGAGAGAGAGAGAGAGAGAGAGAGAGAGAGAGAGAGAGAGAGAGAGAGAGAGAGAGAGAGAGAGAGAGAGAGAGAGCCAGAGAGAGAGAAAGGGGGAGTTGCGGAGAGAGAGAAAGGGGGAGGGGCGGAGAGAGAAAGAGAGGAAAAGAGAGAGATAGAGATAGATAGATAGATAGAGAGGATATAGAGATAAATATAGATAGACACAGAGAGAAAGAGAGAGAAAGAGAGAGAGAGAGAGAGAAAGAGAGAGAGAGAGCGAGAGAGAGAGAGAGAGAGAGAGAGAGAGAGAGATACAAAGAGAGAGAGAGAGAAAGGGGGGGGGGGGTATATAGATAGATATAAAGGTAGATAGACAGAGATAGAGAGATAGATAGATGGATAGATAGACAGATAGATAGATAGATAGATAGAGAGAGAGAGAGAGAGAGAGAGAGAGAGAGAGAGAGAGAGAGAGAGAAAGAGAGAGAGAAAGAGAAAGGGATATATATGTATATATATACATATATATATGTATATATATATATATATATATATATATATATAGAGAGAGAGAGAGAGAGAGAGAGGTTATATTATCTTGTACGATTCTTTACCGTTGTATTGTATTTTGTTGGTTGTTACATTTGTGAGTTCACGGCATATTGAGTGAAATTCAGAGCAAAGTTTTTTGTTCAAATTATGCAAGACTGAGAGTAATGATATTGTGCGGTTATCATACCTCTACAATTATAAATACCACGGTATCGGTAGTATTTGTGCATCAAAATAGCCCTTGATCTTAAGTGGCATTTTTGTTAAATAGTTCAATGGCCCCGTTTCTGGAGGAGTGAGAATTATCTCTTTCGGCTACACATGGCCTCTTCATTATTTTGTTTTTCTATTTTTCTCTTTTATCGTTTCTTTCTTTATTTCGGAACTCTGTGGTAACTCCTAAATGAGGTTGTTCACCCGCTATAAGTTCCATGTCGTTTCCCTCATAAAACCTGAAGGCAAGTGTGCAGTGTTTCGGCTTCTCAGCGATACGGGGATTCCCGGCGTTTCCAAAGTTTGGTTTTTAAGAAAGTCACGAAACATCGATTTTGAAAAAGAAAAAAAGGTTGCTCGCCACATCTAGAACAGGCTCATTATAATAGTAAAAACGGACCTTTTCTTATGAAGTCTCGACTTTTTGTCACGATAAGATACGCAGTAGATTGTGGGGTATTTGATGTGTCGTCCGTTGACGAGGGGATATTCCATGTTGTTTTAGATTGCGTATTTTCTTGTGTATTTGTTATTGGATCTTTTGGTGACTTCACACGTACGTACGCACGCACGAACGCACGAACACACACACTCACACACACACTCACACACACACACACACACACACACACACACACACACACGCGCGCGCGCGCGCACATAGATATATATATATACATATATATATATCCATCTATATATGTACATATTATATATGTATAAATGTTTACATATATGGTACAGTATAACACACATAGCTTAAAGGCATATTTCAATATAATATAGCGTGTCCAGCAACAGGCATTTTGAACACAAGAAATACCTCAAGACAAAATTATACAAAGAACTTATGCAAACACCTATATTCTTGTTTAATCAATAGCTCATCTAACCTCGTTTCAGTTTCAGGTTTCCATGCCATTGGAAACCCGAAAAACTATGTCAGTGATTTAGTGTATCTTTTAACAATATCTGAATCTGTAGCTTTTCCAAGTGCGTACGTTATTATATATGTTTTTCTTAAGATCAAAAATAATTATTATTGGGCAAAACAGTATGTATTCACGAGTCCAAACACTGATTTCTATTATCTTATTCCGCGTATAAAATGGTGATTTTACAGATGATGGAACGTGTATACTTTGACGTAGTATGAAGACTGTCGTGTTGTTATTACTGATACCATGCTAAAAGGGCTTATTAGTAGATACCCCCCCACCCCCCCAACCCCCACACACGTACACCTTATACACAAAGGTATACTTAAGCCAGTAATTATTTCGGCTGTTTTGTTTATGATATACAGTATATGTATCAAATTTATCTGTCTGTATGTATGTATGTGTAAGCATATGTATATATTTATAAATATATATCTATAACAATATATATATCTATATTTGTATATATACATATATATGTATGTATGAATGTATATGTGTGCATATAT
>NC_061851.1:23941914-23946914 GCF_019202785.1 Penaeus chinensis | reverse complement strand
GAGAGGGAGAGGGAGAGGAAGGGGAAGAAGGAGAAGGAGAGAGAGGGAGAGGGAGAGGAAGAGGGAGAAGGAGATAAAGATGGAGAGGGAGAGGGAGAGGAAGAGGAAGAAGGAGAGGGAGAGGGAGAGGAAGAGGGAGAAGGAGATGGAGAGGGAGAGGGAGAGGAAGAGGAAGAAGGAGAAGGAGATGGAGAGGGAGAGGGAGAGGAAGAGGAAGAGGGAGAAGGAGATGGAGAGGGAGAGGGAGAGGAAGGGGAAGAAGGAGAAGGAGAGAGAGGGAGAGGGAGAGGAAGAGGGAGAAGGAGATAAAGATGGAGAGGGAGAGGGAGAGGAAGGGGAAGAAGGAGAAGGAGAATGAGGGAGAGGGAGAGGAAGAGGGAAAAGGAGATGGAGATGGAGAGGGAGAGGAAGGGGAAGAAGGAGAAGGAGAGAGAGGGAGAGGGAGAGGAAGAGGAAGAGGGAGAAGGAGTTGGAGAGGGAGAGGGAGAGGAAGGGGAAGAAGGAGAAGGAGAGAGAGGGAGAGGGAGAGGAAGAGGGAGAAGGAGATGGAGAGGAAGAGGGAGAGGAAGGGGAAGAGGGAGAAGGAGAGGGAGAGGAAGAGGGAGAAGGAGATGGAGAGGGAGAAGGAGAGGGAGAGGGAGAGGAAGAGAGAGAAGGAGATGGAGAAGGAGAGGAAGAGGGAGAGGAAGAGGAAGAAGGAGAGGGAGAGGGAGAAGAAGAGGGAGGAGATGGAGAGGGAGAGGGAGAGGAAGAGGAAGAGGGAGAAGGAGATGGAGAGGGAGAGGGAGAGGAAGAGAAAGAGGGAGAAGGAGATTGAGAGGGAGAGGGAGAGGAAGAGGAAGAGGAAGAGGGAGAAGGAGATGGAGATGGAGAGGGAGAGGGAGAGGAAGAGGAAGAGGGAGAAGGAGATGGAGATGGAGAGGGAGAGGAAGAGAAAGAGGGAGAAGGAGATGGAGAGGGAGAGAAAGAGGGAGAAGGAGATGGAGAGGGAGAAGGAGAGGGAGAGGAAGAGGGAGAAAGAGATGAAGAGGGAGAGGGAGAGGAAGAGGAAGAGGGAGAAGGAGATTGAAAAAGAACGGGAGAGGAAGAGGAAGAGGGAGAAAGAGATCGAGAGGGAGAGGGAGAGGAAGAGGAAGAGGAGAAGGAGAGGGAGAGGAAGAGGGAGGAGATGGAGAGGGAGAGGAAGAGGGAGAGGGAGAGGGAGGAGATGAAGAGGAAGAGGGAGAGGGAGAGGAAGAGGGAGAGGGAGAGGAAGAGGGAGAAGGAGATGGAGAGGGAAAGGGAGAGGAAGAGGAAGAGGGAGAAGAAGATGGAGAGGGAGAGGGAGAGGAAGAGGGAGAAGGAGAGGGAGAGGGAGAGGAAGAGGGAGAAGGAGAGGGAGAGGAAGAGGGAGAAAGAGATGGAGAAGGAGATGGAGAGGGAGAGGGAGAGGAAGAGGGAGAAGGAGAAGGAGGAGGAGAAGAAAAAGAGCATATATATACATATATACTCACACACATACAGATAGATAGATAAATAGATAGAGAGAGAGAAAGAGAGAGGGTGGGGGGCATCCAGCAACCAGTCTCTCTCCACCGCTTCTACGCCCTTTGGGATATAATGTGATCTGGACCCCCCTCTCCCCCTCCCCATCTCTCCTCCAACAAACCCCACCTCCTTTCCCCCCTCCACCCCTCCTCAGAGCCACAAGCCCCGCCCACCGAGGGAGAGTGGGCGGAACCCTCGACGTCGAAGGGGGTTCCCCGCAACGAGCGAAGCGCTAACCTGCTCTAGATTCAACAGCCTGTTTGGTCCGCCGGTCGCGAACTCAGTGCTCCCGGCCAGACACGAGGGCTCGGGGCGTCTGTACGTGCGGGGCATGAAATGAGCATCTTTGGGATGAAAAGGTTTTGGTTTCTGTCTACTACGCTCTTTGGTAAGGTTGGTATTTTTTTTTTTTTTTTTTAATGAACAATTACGGTATATATTTAAGGACTGGTTTTATTTATTTTGAGGTTTTGTAATAGGTTTATTATTTTCTCAATTATGAGTTTTTAAAATTATGAGTTTTTATTATTTTTTAATATGATTGTTTTATTATTATTTTTGCTATGATTTTTTACAATTATTTTTTATAGATTTATTTTTAATTATGAAGTTTTGCTTTATAACCCTCCCCATCCTATACGGTAGGAAAATTCCACTCCATCTCATTCTCCACCTGGGACGTAATATTACGGCATCCGTCCTTCTTCCACCCGCCGCATAATGCATAGAAAGTACGTCTTTATTATTATCTGACCGTAGTCTCTGAATGTGAGAAGTCCTGATACCGGTACAAATTTAAAATATTTTAACAGGTTCCAATTACGGAAATCATATATCAGTGTATCAGTGTAACGGGATTTGGAAATGTTACGAAAAAGGCCTTTATTATGCTCATTGTAGTGTTTGGTATTATCGACTAACCCAACATATACTAGTACCTACCACCACTCACGAATATATTCCACTAACTGTTAGTTTCGGTATTATGATAAACAACTTGATAGTTACCACCACCCATTATTCAAGTTTAGTATTACTGACAAATACAACATTTTACACCATTTATTCATCAGATTTGGTAATGCACTGGACTACGATATTCTTAATAAGAGCTACCAGTTGTTACGTTTGCTATTAATATAAACCTTGATATGAAAATACCTCTTATATTGTGTGTAGAGGAGAAAAATAGAAAAAGGTAATATTTTGATATAGAGAACAAGACAGAGTTTGGATAAAGATATTAAAGTATGATCTTAATAAAGGCAAGGTAATGTTTCAATTAGGTTCATACGGTACCATTTCAGCTAAGTTAATCTACCGTTACAAGGTACGACGTCATTTAGGCAAGTGATATGATAAAGTACTATTTTGATAACGAGGCAGTTTAAAAAAAAATAAGGAAATTATTAAAGTATGGATAGACACATTATTGCTATTTTTATATACAAATCAAATCATATACGTGATTTGCATTGCATTTCGCCTATTCCGGACCCATAACGAGTGTCGATATATATATATTTTTAAACATAGATATCTACATAGATAATGGGTTTTAGATGGGAAGTTTGCATCGTTATTTATCATAATTAGTCTTAATGATAGTTCGTTGAGAGGTTGTGGGTACGTTACATTAAAGGGGCAGTTCTCTCCCTCTCCCCCCCCCCATCTCTCTCTCTCTCTCTCTCTCTCTCTCTCTCTCTCTCTCTCTCTCTCTCTGTCCAGCTATCAGTCTTTTTATCTAAGTATCTGTTTTAGTATGCGTCTATCAATATTATAACTTTTTTCTTATGATAAAATTATTAATAATTCATTAATCTATTTGATATCATCTTGGATTTCTTAAGTCCATCAATTATATTCTTTTAAATTCAACTTTCTTCTCGATTCACGATCAGAAACAATTGGTAAGTGTCATGTAAAAAAAAAAAAAAAAAATAAAAAAAATAAAATCAGTGCTTTCTAGTTACCTATAGTTTAATTCCCTCATTAGTTATTTGAATAATTTGATATTAGAAAGGTTTGCTTATTTTTTTCTTTATCAGAAAATTCCCCTTTACTTATTTTGTCTAAATATCCCCCAAAAATCTTCATTATTAGAATATCAGAATATATAATAATATCAATACATTCCTTTTATTCATCAATAACATTTGCCTGCTTTTCCACACTTAACTTTCGACCCAACGCTTCCTACAGGTTAATCAACGCACCTAGCTCTGAGGTATTTAAAGGGTATTTTCAGGTATTTGTTAAGGGTATTGTTTAGCACTGGATTTTTACGGGGTCGGTATGCAGACAGGGACTTCGGTAGTTTGTGATGGAGGCAAATTACGTCTCCTTTGGACACGAACTCTTTGTGCAACTGTACTGACAACTATTGTTTTTTTTTTCACGATGCCGTAATTGAGTTCCCTGATGCTGTTACAGCTGTTTGTGCATTCCAACTATTTTTTTATTTCTACCTCTTTCTCACCTGGGTTTATATATCATTTAGTATTTTTTATTCGATTTTACATATGGGGTTCTTCCTACTAATAAAAGTTGGAAAAATTATCATCGACTATGAAAGAAAGAGAGAAAGAAAAATAACACATATAAAATACAGCTGTTATGCAATCATGGGTCACCCAAATAAACACAGGTTTAGAAAGAAATGCGACGGAAAATGCCTTTTGATACAGTGCGGATGAAATTACAAAAAGCACTGCATGTACTGACGAGGTAATGTTGGTGCGTTTAATGTGCCTGCGGCTTTGGAGACGCGGGAGGGAAAATATGTCATGATAAGATTTTGTGTTTTCAGATTTCAGTGTTATTGATATTGTTATTGTTATTGATATATCAGCAAGATATACAACTGCAAGAGTGGTAATAAGAATGATAATGATAATTGTGATGATAATGATGAATATAAAAGTAATGCTTATGATGAATATAAAGGTAATAATGATAATGATGTTCATGAAAGTTAAGTTAATAATGATATTTGTGTGTGTGTGTGTGTGTGTGTGTGTGTGTGTGTGTGTGTGTGTGTGTGTGTGTGTGTGTGTGTGTGTGTGTGTGTTGATCACTATTAGAATGGAAAGTTTCCAATATCCATTCCTTTGTCATTAGATAAATGAAATAATTACCCATTCACTGGCACACTATTTCAAATTCATGAGAGGTGCGGCGACAAATTAGAAAAAAACAAACAAACTACGAAGCACGCCGCCGAGAGCAAATTGTTATCCTCATCAACCGTTGCGTAAATGTAGCACTTGTCTGACTCGGTTTTCACGTTTCTCTGTCATTCTCTCACCAGAATTTCTATTCCTTTCTTTGTTCTCCCTCCCCAGTCTATCCCTCCCTCCCTCCCTCCCTTTCTCTCTCTCTCTCTCTCTCTCTCTCTCTCTCTCTCTCTATATATATATATATAATATGTGTGTGTGCGTGTAAGTATACGTGTATGTGTGTGTGTGTGTGTG
>NC_061851.1:23931914-23934414 GCF_019202785.1 Penaeus chinensis | reverse complement strand
CTTTCCTGATGAACTGTTTATGAACACTATCGTCTTCCAAGGATCTTATAACAGTTAGCTCCCTAATGTTAACCCAAGATTGTTATTATCACAATTATTATTATTATTATCAACATAAGTATTGTTATTATCGTTATTGTTCTAATTGTTTTATTATTATTATTGTTATTATTTTCATTAGCATTATTAGCATTATCAGTATTATCATTATCATCATTATGATCATCTTCAGCATTATAATTAATATCATCAATATTAATATCAGCAACATTATTGTTATTATTGTTATTATAATTTATCATTATTATCATCATCAATATAAGTATCATCAGCATTTTTATTATTATTATTATTATTATTATTATTATTATTATTATTGTTATCATTATTATCATTATGATTATCATTATTACTATCATCATTGCCATCATCGTCAACACAATCATCATCAATAAAAGTAACAGTACTAACAACAGAAATATAAATAAGAACACCATCATTATCACAGTCATTAAAGCCATCGGCAATTGTACCATCATTTCCTTTCCTTTCAGCATCAGTTACTCCTTTGCTCATTTATTCCCATTCCAATTCCAAAAGGAAGTTAAGACGATACATGATTCCAATTTCAGGAGGTGTTGGCTGGCGTGTTATTCCTCGGCCAAAGTTGACACGATAGGTCGCCTTAAAGCTGCCTCATCGTAAGACAGACAGACAGACAGACAGAGAGAGAGAGAGAGAGAGAGAGAGAGAGAGAGAGAGAGAGAGAGAGAGATAGATAGAGAGAGAGAGAGAGAGAGAGAGAGAGAGAGAGAGAGAGAGAGAGAAGGAGAGAGATAGACAGATAGAGATAGAGGGGCGAGGGGAGGAAGAGAGACAGACAGAGAGAGAGAGAGAGAGAGAGAGAGAGAGAGAGAGAGAGAGAGAGAGAGAGAGAGAGAGAGAGAGAGAGAGAGAGAGAGAGAGAGAGAGAGAGAGAGAGAGAGAGAGAGAGAGAGAGAGAGAGAGAAGGAGAGAGATAGACAGATAGAGATAGAGGGGCGAGGGGAGGAAGAGAGACAGACAGAGAGAGAGAGAGAGAGAGAGAGAGAGAGAGAGAGAGAGAGAGAGAGAGAGAGAGAGAGAGAGAGATGGACAGATAGAGAGAGAGAAGGAGAGAGATAGACAGATAGAGATAGAGGGGCGAGGGGAGGAAGATAGATAGATAGATAGATAGATAGATAGATAGATAGATAGAAAGAGAGAGAGAGAGAGAGAGAGAGAGAGAGAGAGAGAGAGAGAGAGATGGACAGATAGAGAGAGAGAGAAGGAGAGAGATAGACAGATAGAGATAGAGGGGCGAGGGGAGGAAGAGAGAGAGAGAGAGAGAGAGAAAGAGAGAGAGAGAGAGAGAGAGAGAGAGAGAGAGAGAGAGAGAGAGAGAGAGAGAGAGAGAGAGAGATAAATAGATAGATTGACAGATAGAGAGAGAGGAGAGAGATAGACAGATAGAGATAGAGGGGTGAGGGGAGGAAGAGAGAGAGAGAGAGAGAGAGAGAGAGAGAGAGAGAGAGAGAGAGAGAGAGAGAGAGAGAGAGAGGGTAACAGTAATAATAATGATAATAATGATAATGATAATAATAATGGTAATAATAATGATAATGATAAAATGATAATAACAATAATATTTTTTGATAATAACAATACTAATTTTTGACAATAACAACAATAAAAAAATAGTAATGACAATGATAACTGCAATGATAATGATAATGATAATAATTTCAATGATGATATTATTGATGATAATAATAATAATAAGAGTAATAATAATAATGATAACAATAATAATAATAACAATAATAATAAAGATAATAATAATAATAATAATAATAACAATAATAATAAAGATAATAATAATAATAATAATAATAATAATACTGATGATGATAATAATAGTAATAAGAATAATAATGATACTAAAAATATTGACAATAATAATGACAATGATGATAACAATAATAATGACAATGATGATAACAGTAATAATGATAATAATGGTCATGATAATAACCATACTCATAGTAGTAGTAATAATAACGGTGATAATAATAATTATGAAAATGCTAACAAAAACAATGATAATGATAAAGATAATGATAATGATAATAATAATAATAATAATAATAATAATAATAATAATGATAATAGCAACAACAGCACTAATAATAGTGATAATAATAAAGCAACAACAACAGTAATAATAAAAAAAATAATAATAATGATAATGATTAATAATGAAAAAAATCAATACCAATAATACTAACACAAACATCAACACAACATATTCATCATCAGCTGACCCTTCCTCAATCCACCCTTGACCCACACTTGATATCACGCTCAACGCCCATAACACGGCTTAACACCATAACACTTCTCATTCCATTACGAGACCGGTACCCTTAACATGTGCTGGGGAGCTTTCCGCGTTAAAGTCGAAATACCCACAGAAGGTCAT
>NC_061851.1:23906914-23911914 GCF_019202785.1 Penaeus chinensis | reverse complement strand
AAGAAGAAACAAAACTTGTAATATGGAAGAGTTAAGCACCGAGGCCTTAAGCTAGGGGACGTAGAAGCACACATAGAGGGGACTTTTAGCCTTTCAGAAGGCTTTTTCCGAGCACTTTGTAGCAAAGTGTAAGACTTCTTTGTTGTTAAGTGCTGTAACATTAGCAGTACGTGGTAGATTCAGACTTTCATGGTTTCAGTGCGGATAAGGCTCATTTTGGGAAATTCCCGGACATTTATTGTTAATATAATGTTAACTTTAGCACAAACGTACTTATATAGTGGCGGATGTTATCAATAATATTGTGTACCAACATTAAAAGGAGAGGTTGCACTGAATAAATAAATAAAATAGACAACAAAATAAAATAGGCCAAAATGTACATGAAAATGTCACTGTTCCACAAGATGCATTCCACGTAAGTGCCAAGAAGGGCTCCAGGAAGATTTTATCAACGTTAAATTGTATTTAATAATGAAATATATAAATATATAACATCATAACGTATCTAAACCATTACTATATATCTATGCTTTCTCGACAATAACTGAATACTTTATTTCGATTCCGATGTGTATTTAATTTGGTTGGCTATGCTGACCATCAACAATCAATGAAACATCAATATTTTGCTATGCATATCCTTAGTCCCTCTGCGGTGAGAACACACGACAGCACGGCCGATGTTTTTTTCATTAATATTCCGTATTAATCTTTATCGAATCAATGCGATCTCTCTGCCTCAGGATTGCTAGATGTCTATTCCAGAACATGATCATAATCAACAATATTTTTTTCACAGGGCGTTTGCAAAATTTTGAGATACAAATTAAGCACGTTCTGTGAAGGAACATGGCGAAAGGCAAATAGCTCGGATCGGTTATTACACTTATTACAAGAATTTATATAGCATGTTTGAATACAACACCAATCATTTTACACAATATAGAACATTTACTTGATCTCACAATAATGAATTTATATAGCATGTTTGAATACAGTACCGAACCTTTCACCCGTAAGATAGCAAATATTTAATAACTCACTTTTTCATATGGGGAGTGTTGGTACCGATATTTAGTACATTTTGCTGACTTCATACCTTCACTTCACGTTATACACGACTTCATTCTATTTCCACAATTTTAGTTTTGGAGTCATAATAGTCGCGAGTGACTGAAGGGGATTTTTAATTTTTTTTTTATAAAGGGAAGCTCTAATCACTCATATATATGTGTGTGTGTATATGCATGTGTGTCTGTGTATACATCGTTTCATGGTCAGCATTTCTTTTCTTCAATTTTCTTTTCCCATCCAAGCTTAAATCTAAACTTCCTTGCCAGATATTACAATTCCCGGAAAAGGAACTGTATCAGAAATCTTTAATGTTGCAACTTGTTTTGAGTTATGGAACAGACATTGCAAAGAGCATTACTGAAATAACAAACTTTTAAAGGAAGCGAGCCTAGGAAATTGTATCCGTAAGTTATTAATGGAGATCGACTAAATATTAACTTAGTTCCACAGTTTGGCCTCGTAGCGGGGTTATGAATAGTTGCACACGACTCTTGAAAATGAAAGTATAAATCCTCTCACACGTATAATCACATGCAGTCACACGTATATACATGTATAGAAAGCCAGATAAAAAAAGGCATGTAGGTATATGTACACATTATATATGTATATATATATATATACGTTATATATATATATATATATATATATATATATATATATATATATATATATGTATATATATATATATATACGTTATATATATAAATGTACACACACACACACACACACACACACACACACACACACACACACACACACACATATATAAATATACATAAAACATGAGTATTTTCACACACTTATAGATAGATAGATAGGTAGAGCGACAGAGAAATACAGATGAAGAGAGAGATTGTATGTGTGTGTGTAAAATTACTCACACAAATACACAACCTAGACCTGCATGCACACACACGGTGTACCTCTACCCGATCAAACACATCTCTGTTACGGAATGAGTTAGTAACTTTGAGGCGCATGGCAGCTGTGTTTCCAGTTGTATGCGTTGTGGGGGAGGAGGGATATTTATACTTATTTAATATTGGTACTTGGAAGCAACACATCACCCGATTTATTGATTTTTTTTTTTTTTTTTTTTTTTTGAAGATTCTAGTAAATTAAGGGTAAGATAAGTACGTGGAAGTACTCTGGTTCAAGGATGGATAGAATGAAGCCTGTATTTAGTATCTTCTTGTTATTGATAATCCGCTTACATCCCAATGACCACTACATGGGATCTGGTAGCATCAGTACACCAAAAACATTAACACATAAATGAATCCTCCCAAACAAACCCGGTAACATTTCGTCCTGCAGTTTATGACTTGCTGTTTATATCATCGAGCGGTCGGATTCTACACCCCTAGCCTCACGTGTGTGCAAATACGAGGAATACCATGAATAACTTCATTTATTTGCCAATACTATCTCGGAGGGTATGATACCGAGTTCGTGTTGTCGGGTGAATCATCAAACTTTTTTTCTACGTTAATCCATTAAGGTAAGACGTGTATATTTATTTTCACCTAACCTAACCTAACCTAGAGGGCGTCAGTAATTTCCAAGGGAGGCGCGAGCCCTTGGGAAAAAGCATTATTTCTCTAATTATACTTGTTATTTTTTTAACGAGAGCATGATCAAATAATGAGATTGATAATAATGTGACTAATTCATACTCAGTAATGAAACTAGGATCATAAGGGAGGGAATTTTATTCATAGATGGGGGGGGGGGGGGGGGAAATTCCTGGAGGAGGCCTGGTCGCGAAAAGGTTAAGAATCCTTGTCCTAGGTGGTTCATATATTATCCCTAACCGATAACAGAGTGATAGAATAAATACATAAATAAATGACTAAAACCACGGCAAATCTTGCGTGGGATAAAACAATTACGTTCATAAATTCACATCAAACCATTACTACTGACGATACAACACAACCGTTTAATCATTACGGGATTCCTCCACAAATTATAGGTCTTGTTTACTTGTAATTTGTTTTTGCCTTATGTCAAATAATTGATTACAGCACAAAATTAATCACTGGCACACACACACACACACACACACACACACACACACACACACACACACACACACACACACACACACACACACACACACACACACACACATCCACACGCAGGTACATGATTGTTATGATAGCAGATCCCAAATCTCACACCGCGGGCCATTAAGCTGTCACTCAAACGTATAGAAACGTTCAGACATGAATGAAAAATGTGATTCCTGTAATTTCGGTTAAATGTCAACAACTGAGTAGATTTTGGCCTATATACATTGCTTATATATTTCATATATTTTTTTAGCAATTGACTTATTTATTCATATTTATCATTATTATTATAATCATAACTATCATTATCATTATTATTGGTATTATTATTATTATTATTATTATTTTATTATTATTATTGTTATCATTACTATTATTATTATTATTACCCTTATTACTGTCATTATTATTCATTGCGTTGTGTAAATAAGTAGATATGCGTAGCTTAAGGAACATTTCGGGTGTAAGTAGATTTCTTGATCAAAACTAACGATGGAGTTATTGCTGTTATTACTATTACTATCATCATATTGCGTGTCAAATACCATTATCAATACCTGTAGTTGATATATATGTAATTTTACGTCACGCAATTAAAACGTACTGATAGCTTTTGAATGTTAATATAATGAATCCTTTGATATCAGTAACAACTAGTTTTCTTTTGATGTAAATCCCCATCAGTAACAGATACGATGTAATTAATGTTTGCAGATGTATTTACTTAATAGGAACATATATACCTTCAATGAAAAATATATGAGTGTATTAGCATGCAATGGTTGATTAATAATTTATATTGTTTCTCTTATTTCTTATAGTCATACGTGTATGGAACAGTTCTATTACTGTTGTACTGTTATTGATGTATACCAAATGAATAAAATGTATATCAAAGGAATAATATACTTTAGTAATATAAAGAATGCCGAGTGTTTCTGCATAACTATTTCTTTACTTGTGTGTAATCAGTTCTAAATTAAATCTTTGTATTGTTTCTTTCTTTCTTTTTCTCTCTCACTTCCTGTCTATCCTTTGATGATAAGAGTAAATCTAACTTTAACGGCATCAACACCACCACAACCACCATCATTATAAACATTATTATCATCATCAATATTATTATCTTTATCATCCTCATCCCTTTCATTATCATCAGTAGCAGCAACAAGAGCAACAGCAATAACAACAGCCAAAAAAACAGCAGCAGCAGCAGTAACTACAACACAACTACAACAAAAGCAACAATAACAATATTCACTCGTTATCTTTTCGCAAATCGTCTAAATATCGAACAAAAGACCCTGATCATATCCCTATCGCTTAATTGGGAGAATAATTTGAAATAAGAAAACTCGAGAAAATGGTTGAATTTCCTTTGAAGTCTGAACATACTCCGTATTAATATCTGTATTCTCTGGCATTTTCGGCAGTCTGCATTTCAAAACGTTGCATTTGTTATTCGAGTAAAAAATATAAACGGTGGAATGAACTGAACTGAATTGAAAAGAAATGAGGAGAAGTAAAATGAAATTATTCTTTTAACTTCGAATTTTAGTGTTAAATCTCTGAGAAATGTTAGAGGTGGAAGAGGAGAATGAAGAGGAAAAGGAGGAGGAGGAGGAGGAGGAAGAGGAAGAGGATGAGGAGGAGGACAGGAGAAGGAAGAAGACGTAAGAGACGAGAAAGGAGATTAGAAAGAGGAGGATGAATAAGAGGAATAGGAAGAAGAGGTGGGAGAAGAGGAGAAATATCAGCAGTAGGAAGAGGAAGATGATGAAGAGGAAGAGGAAGAGGATGAGGATAAGGATAGGGAGGATGAAGAGGAGAAGAAGAAGAAGAAGA
>NC_061851.1:23874414-23901914 GCF_019202785.1 Penaeus chinensis | reverse complement strand
CAGAGAAATAGAAAAAAGGAAAACAAAGAAAAGAAAAGAAAAACATAAAAGACAAGAAGAAAAACTAGAGTAACAGAAAGAAAAATAATAAGAGAAAACATGAATTCATAGAGAGAGAAATAGCGAGACAGAGAGACCGAAGAATAAAGATCATGAACAACATCTTAATTTTAAAAAGTTTAAGGAAGAACGAAATAGAAAAAAAAAAAATCTGTAAAATCTCTTTATCAGATATTAATGAAAAACAAAAAACAAAAAAACAAAATAGAAATGATATTCAAACCAAACCATGATAAAAAGATGATATAAATAAATAAGCATATAAAAGAAATGTTAGCAATACATTTTATTCTGCCTTTCTTACATGCGGATCCAATGGAGCGTTTTCTTTAGTAGATCCTCCAAAAGGGCAAACTATTATATAATGCTTTACGACCGATAATATTTGGTATTTTGGAAGAGGAGGAGGAAGAGTAGCAAAAAATAGATGGGTCAGAAGGCAAGTAATAGATAGACAAATTATCGGAATGGGAAAGCCGAAAAAAAGAACAGAAAAGAAAAAAAATACGAATGTGTATAGGTACAAAAAAGAAAAGTTACAGACGTGAAGGTATTTATAGACAGATATAGATATTGTACATGACATATACAGTATTTATATATATACATATACTCTCTCTCTCTCTCTCTCTCTATATATATATATATATACTATATATATATATATATACTATATATATATATATATATATATAATATATATATCTATACTAAATACACACACATACACACACACACACACACTTATATGTATAAATATATTTATATATGTAATGTCTGTATGTAACTATATGACTTTATTCTTATCCATTTATATATGTTTAACTGTGTCTCAGTTTGCCTATCTGTAGTTCAATCATCTATTTATTTGTCCTTCGGACTTTCTTTCTATCTCTCTCACTTACACTTTCTCTGTCTCTTTCTTTCTCTCTTTCTATCTATATATCTATATGAATATCGTGTTAGCATGTCCATGTATGTGTGGATATAAGCTCATTAAAATTCACGAATAAGCCTATTCATGCAAAGGTCATCAACTGATCTTTCGGCGCAACAGTTGCAAAGGTATTGATTTCTGTAAACCATTCATTGGCCGCACTCGCCTCTCACTGTCTGACTCCGAGGATTAGGAAATGAGGTTGTCTCGAATCTGTTATTCAGATTGGTCTGTCTGTCGGGGGCGCCCTCGGCTCGCCTCCCGACATGCAGCTGAGGCCGTGGCAGCGTGGCCGTGGCTTTATTTAGCTTTCTTTTAAAGCAGAGTGAAGCTAGTCAATTAGCTTGATGGAAATGTCCTTATGTGATTGGTTTTATGATGCATATGCATAGAAACACACACAGGGACGTACGGAAGCAAGCACACACACACACACACACACACACACACACACACACACACACACACACACACACACACACACACACACACACACACACACACACATACACATACACACACACACACACAGAAAATGTACTTATATATATACATGTATATCTGTCTATCTACCTACCTATCCATCTATGTATCTATACGTGCATATAGTCTTCTTAAAACATTCTGAAATATATACTACCACTTTCCTCACAGTATTATCCTCATTAACTTCATGTAGCCAAATAAAGTCACTTTAAAGATATACCACCGATGGCAATTCAATATCTTCTTCTTCTTCAACATTATTTTTTTTTTGAGCTGACTCATTTCACCCATTGTTACCTTCTCTGCTGTTCCTCCATTCGGCTTCATCCCTTGTTTCTGTGTAGCTTCCCCTGTTGTCAGCCAGGCCCCAGTCTCGTGTGTTTTGAAACAATGACAACCTAGGTCTTCCTCCTCCTCGTATTAATGGTGTCTCGGGCTCTGTGTCATGTTTGCTTCGTTCTGTGGTTTCGTGTTTTTTGTTACTGCTTCATGTGAATTATTTTGTTTATTTTTTTCTGTATGATTAAGATATCGTTGTTGACTTTTTTTTTCGCTTAAGTAATCGTAGAATATTTTCAAAAGAAGGGTTTGTACAAGGATTTCTCTCTCCTTGAGCGCTGTATTGGTATATTTTCCAGAAGAATTTTCGAATACACCAAAGCAACGCCTGAAAATGAAAGCACGAGGTTCGAAAAGCCAAAACATGCGGGACACGGTTTGCCGAAGGGTCTGCATGCTACCAAAAGCTGACATGCAAAGTGCCCAAATAGGCCTGAATAAAGTGGGAGTCAGCACACACACACGGAGATAAACACACACACACACACACACACACACACACACACACACACACACACACACACACACACACACACACACACACACACACACACACACACTCACACACACACACACACACATACACATGCATTTTTTTTTAATGCATATTTATTCATCCTAGCCAAACGACCATTCCATATTACCGAATTTTGTTATATTCTCTTACTGGGGGACTCACTCAAGTGGCACCAAAATTGTTTTTGAAATCCTAAAACAAATTGGTACCCTACAAAAAAGAACACTTTCTCTGCCATGTATAAAATGTTAGCATCACACATTCGAAAAAAAAAAAAAAAAATGCTCGCAACATGTTTGATTTTTAGTTCGTTTAACCTTTGGACGGCGTTACAACCCATGGCTTTGGTGTGTTTAAGTAGAGTAGCATATGAGCCTGACGTGAATTTCAGGTGAAGAATTTTGATAATAAAAATCCTATCTATCTATCTGTCTATAAGTATACCAGTAATGAAAAATGATCTGTTCATTGCGACAAATGTAGAAAAGGTGTAAGAAATGTATTTGACCGTTTCGATTGTATGTTCGTTTTATATATATATATATATATATATATATATATATATATATATTCTCAGCTTATCCCTATTCGGGGTTGCTGTAAAATTGTTGCCGCATTTTCTTCTGACATGATGTATAGTACTTCTATTATTATTCCTTTTTGTTTATTCAGTCCTCCATGGATTACTTCTGCTAAGTTAGAGGTCCAGCTTCATGTAGGTGCACCACCATGACGTTGTGAGTCCTGTGATGACGGAAAATCTGCTTGATGTTCGCTGATCCTGGTACTGAAACCACGTCCTGTTTCACCATAATACCTTCATCGGATTTACTACAGGCTATGTGGGATATGGCACTGTCTGAGTTTCGGCTTTTTGTCTCGTACTGTATCACATATCTATTCAACGGATGCACTGTCGATTTTTACATTATCGCCATGGATTATTTTCAAGGTATTTCGGATACACTAAAAATCTCCAGTACTGTACACCCGGTGAAAAGATATGTGATATGATGCTAGACAGAAAGCCGGCCGCAAATAATTCGTATACAACATACCGTACATATACCGCTAGAGACCAAATACATCTGCACTGTAAAGAAATTTATTCTCATTCATACCTTTGCTATATATACACAGTAATGCAGATGATGTGCTGGGATTTTCTTTTTCGCTCCTTATACCAAATTGTTGAAAAAAGAGATTATTCCATTAAAAAAAATAAAGCAAATACTTGAAATAAGACACAACAGCATCAAGATAACTTCTAAAGAGGTGTGTGGCCAAGCCTATCACGGTTTCTTTCCATTTGCTAATTTGATAAGTAATCGTCTTAACATAAAGTGCATTAGAGTCATCACATCAGTGCATTAGAGGCGGATTAAATCTTCCCAGCAGTTAATTAGATCTATTTTTTTTTTATATACTCGTTTGTTCAAACTGTTTCGTGAGTCTTCTTACTAAGCTTCGTGTTGCTAAAAATGAAAAGCTTTCAGTTCAAAATAAAACTATCAAGTGAATTCGAATGGTTACAAACACACACACACACACACACACACACACACACACACATACACACACACATACACACACACATACACACACACACACGCACACACACACACACACGCACACACACACACGCACACACACACACACACACACACACACACACACACACACACACACACATATCTGTGGCTGTAAATAACAGAGACAAAAAATGACTTATCATCTCATTGCTTCATCCAAAGTTAAATCATCTAACACAAAATCACCAATAGAAAACGAAATCCACATTTCACTTCGTCATAATCATCCTCTTTACCACATTCGTATTTGACTTTTTCATAGTCTCGCACTTTTCTCCTCTCGCCAAAAAATCTTCCGGCAGACCCTAACACGACTGAAACTGTTGTCCTTCAAAGTTCATTTCCTGTTGGTTGATGTTCTTGCTTCCTCGTGTCCGGAAGTCCCCCATTACATTAAAATATATTTAAGATTTTCCTTTTTTTCCCTTCTTTTTTATTTTTTCTCTTTTTTCTTTCCGTTCTTTGAATTCTTGTTTTGGTTACATTTCGCGAGGTGTGTTAAGAGTTTATTTTCTTTTTTGTATGGCTCGTTATGATAGTAGAAGTTCGAGGAGCATTTACCTTATAATTCGATCATTTACGTCAGTCATACTTCGCGTCCCTGAAGTTACCTTGGCAAGTTTGTGCATTATATATATATATATATATATATATATATATATATATATATATATATAATTTTCTGCCTTTTTGTCTACTTTTTAATCCATTTATTTATGACAAGGTTATATCACGAAAGTATATGGGAAAAATATCCATCTTTTAATGGGAAAAAGTTCTTCCTCTCGGTTCATAAACGATGTTCGATATTTTCTTCTCGTCCTTTTGTTTCCTCACAAAGCAGTAATCTAGGTCACTGTCCTTTCTCAAAGACGTTAAGATATGATATTCCTCTCTTTTTCCCAGGCCAGAGCATTCAAAGTTACTTTTCAAAGGTCTCCCATCACCATGAAAGAAAGATTGAGGAATATAACTTCATCAACTATGCAAAGGCAAGATTGTGATATAGTCTTTTACAATGGAAAACGAGAACGTAAACAATGCATGTATCTCCATCATTATAAAAAATCTAATTTACAGGAGGAAAGCAAGTTTCATGTTTTCTACATTTTCTGATAAAAACTTGCAGCTTATGTGATGCAGCTTATGTCTTTAAAGTCTGTCTCCCGCGCCGTCCTAGACAACATCCTTTCAAAGGAGGACCTCGGGAAAGCAGCCCTGCCTTTCTCCTTGAGCATAAATGGCCCGCTGCAGACAATGCAGTCTGCCTCGCGCGAGCATTGTTCCATCCGTCGGCATCGCTCCCCGGGGGAAGATATGCCGCCTTGGAACGAACAAGACACACAAGGCGTATATACCAAAGCGGCAAAAATAACAACGTGGAAGTGGATGTTCTGTAGCTCCATCTCTGTATGTGTTTTTTTCTTTAGTTTCATCAGAGCGGATGTAGTATCAAATACGGCATAAGAAAGGAGACTGGGATTACAAATAACTGTTTCATATCATATCAGCTAATCAAATTAATCGTCCTACTTCAGAAATATAGTTATTTAAGATAAATGATCTCATTCATAACATACCAAACATTCATGTAACTTAATGGAGGTATCATTCTAGGGTTAACGAAGTCTACCTGTCAAGTCTCTGCTGGGACAACAGTTGGATTAAATTCCACTCCGCTTGTGGCTCTTGTGCGTTTAGTCGATGGCGGACGGTGTTTAACGGGAACAATGCATGGCGGATATTCGGTCCTTGCAATCACGTACACACAACCTTGGACATGAACTTATAAATGTGATGGTTGTTCGGTTGCGCTGACATAAAATACACAAAAGAATCAGAATCAGTAGAGATAAAATTGTCATCTGCACGTATATATACCTTTATGCATAAACCTACGGGCAAGTCGACATATTATACCGCTGGTGTATGATGCTTTCGCGATTTATTCTTATAAAATTTATATCACAGTTCACGCATGGAAAACATGACATTACATATTCAAGCTCCACACACACACACAAACACACACACATTCTCTGCTCAAGTTTCTATTGGAATTTCTTCGAAATATATATTAGAAGGGTATGAATTTATGATTCCTAAGAATTGGCAAATCACTAAAGCGGATGAACTCCGAGATCGCAGCGGCCGAGAGAGAATCCAGAAGCTGGACCGTAATTAGTGGCGTTGGTTTATATGTATGTATCTGATTATATATATGTATGTATATACGTTTTGTGTATAAAGATAAATATATAAGTATAGATATATATTCAAACGTATATGCACACATACACACACATGTATATACATATATACACATCTATATAGAGATATACATATAAATTTATATCCCTATATTTAGTATATATATGTATACACATACCCATATATATATGTATATATGAATATATATATACACACTATATATGTAAATGGATGAATGAATAAATATATTTATACATGCATACACACACGCACAAAAACATATATATATATTATATATGTAAATTAATAAATAGATGCATCCATACATGCATATATCTATATCTCTCCTTATGAATACGATTTCTCACAAGAGGTAAGATATAACATTTGTCAATTCTCCCTCGTTAAAGAATCCGATGTTATTTTTCGAAAGAATACTCTAGAGCAAGAAAATTGAAACGTGGCAACTGCCTGATTTCTAGGAGCTAGTCCGTTGTCCAAGATTTTTTGTGACGGTTTCTCCTATTGAACCTAATATCGTTTCAAGTGTGCGAAGTGTGAGAGTGAAGTGATGATGCGTAATGATTATAGAGTGACTATGTTAAGTGTTACCTTTTTCTCTCTTTCCGACTCTACTTGCTGTTGGTTATTACCCACAGGATATAACATAAATAACTAAAGATGTTCAGACATAATGATGTGAAATGAGAGAAACGATGTCAAATGAAACATGTCAAATGAGAAAAAATAACATAAAATGAACGAAAACCTTGGGCAGCTGTTAATGTAGTAATCTGTACAATGATTAAAACACGTAAAACGTAACAAAAACATCCTCTTTACAAGGTTCGCCATTACCATTAAAAAGAAAAGAAATTCACCTCGTCTAAAATATAAAATTATGCAGATGAAAGTTTCATATTTTCTACAGATAATATCAATGCAATGAAACGATGCAGATTTCGTCTTTGATGTCTGTCCCTCGCATTGTCCCAAAGAAGGACCTTGGGAAAGCAGCCCTGCCTTTCTCCTTGAGCATAAACGGTCCGCTGCCAGACAATGCAGTCTGCCTCGCGCGAGCATTGTTCCATCCGTTGGCATCGCTCCCCGGGGGACGATATGCCGCCTTGGCACGAGAAAGACACAATGCGTAATACAATGGCAAATAAAGAGAGAGAGAGAGAGAGAGAGAGAGAGAGAGAGAGAGAGAGAGAGAGAGAGAGAGAGAGAGAGAGAGAGAGAGAGAGAGAGAGAGAGAGAGAGATTCTTTAGCTTCATATCATTTGTGCTTTAGTTTAGAATTTGCACCAGAAGTTGTGTATCAGAAGCAGCTCTAGCACACACACACACACACACACACACACACACACACACACACACACACACACACACACACACACACACACACGCACGCACACACATACATATATATATATGTATATATATATATATTTGTATAATTGTCACGATAAAGGACGTTGGAATAAATTAAGCTTGTGCCATATTTTCTCAGCTGATCAAACTACCAGTTTCATTTTAGAATGATTCGAGTTATACACGGTAAGGAATTTAATTAGCAACACCCTTGTTATAACATGTCGAGCAATCACGATATTAACAGAACTGTCATTATAAGGTTTGTGAATTCTTCTCTAGGATAACAGATTAAAATTCACTTCGCTCGTTGCTCTTGTCGATTTCGTCGATGACAGCCAGGTGTTTAGCGGGAACAATGTGGCAGTTCTTGCACAGACCTGAAAACCAATGATACACATGTGATGGGAGTTCAGCAAATAACACTGGATGTAAAATTTCTCGCGTGGTGTCGTTCTGACAGGAAGCCCACTGTAAGCACAGCCGTCGTCTATGAGAAAGAAACACTTCATTACCTTTTGTTCTTTTTCTCCTGCTGGTTCCCCCGTTTGCATCACCCATTAATTCGGTATATTGATACTGATTTTTAGATTGCATTTTATGATTAATTATATTAATACCTGTCTAATTTGTTTTCATTTACTTCTCATACGCGAAGTAAATGCTTACGCTTCAAGAAACATAAACATAATACAGTATATAATAAATATATGCATACACATACACAGGTACAAACACACACATATTATGAACACACACGCTCGTTGGTGGGTGTATACGCACTTACATACAGATATATATAGAGAGGCGTCGATATCTGTGATGCATACATCAATTCATATAAACACATACGTATATCCGACTTCCCTCTTCAGTATTTATGCCCTTGACGAAACTTCACTCCTCTCCTCACGTCCGGCGCTGCATAAACCTACGGCCAAGTTGACACATTAAGCGTCTGGCGCATCATGCCTTCCTCAGCCTCTTACAAGAGGGTTTATTCTCGTAAAATGTCTATTGCAGTT
The DNA here is from genome assembly GCF_019202785.1 of Penaeus chinensis. Lineage (NCBI taxonomy): Eukaryota > Metazoa > Arthropoda > Malacostraca > Decapoda > Penaeidae > Penaeus > Penaeus chinensis. Next base: position 23,893,373 of record NC_061851.1, on the reverse strand, counting down.
CACGAGCGGAAAACTTGGCCCGAACATGAAGTGTGCGGAGCAGAATATTACACATGCAAATTACACGCGTTCTGCTCCTGCAGTTTATATTGCAATTCATCTAACATCTATATTTGAAGAGCATGAATTTTGTAACCTCAGACCTGACAGATCGATGTTGCAGATGAGCTTCAAGAACGAAAGTCCGATGAAGAGGAATCGGACTGGAGTATCTTGTGGCTGAAGCGCAAGTCATGGCAGGGGACTATATCCCTTTCTCACACTGGCGTATTTACATGTACACACACACACACACACACACACACACACACACACACACACACACACACACACACACACACACACACACACACACACTCGTACATATATAAATAATGTAATATATATATATATATATATATATATATATATATCCTGTATATATATAGGTGTGTGTGATGTGTTTGTGTTTGTAAAATATGTGTGTGTGTATTTGTGAATTTTTGTATATATGCATGTGTATACACATACGTACGTATGTATGTGCATACACGACAAATATATATATATATATACACATATATATGTTACCTACCTACATATATGAATATATATACATATAAATATGTGTTTGTGTGTATGGATAGATATGTATATATATGTACACATATTATATATATACATACATGCGCGCGCGCGCGAACCGCTTAATGTTCTCATTTCATTCACGCTCTCTCGCTGAGCTTCGTGTTGCTAGGAGACCCGAGAGAGCCAATTTAAAGATTTTCCGTTCATAGTAAAACATCAAATGAACTCGAATAATGAAGAGATCTTTTCTCTTTTCTATTATGTGACTGAGTGGCCAAAAAAAAAGGAGAAAAAATAGGCTGACCATCACATTGATTTAGCAAATTTTATATTTCCCGATTGAAAACTAACAACAAAAAGTCCATATTTCTCATAGCAACGCTTCCTTCTCGCTAAAGGTCTGGCTGGCAGGTCCCCTCTCGAGTGAAACTTTCTAGTCTTCGAACTCGTGACAAGGGTTTCGTCTGCTAACTTCCGAGTCCACCTGAAATTTGTGTGGCGTTCACGATTTTCGGTCTGTGAAATGCTATCTTTTTTCCTCCCAGAATTCTTCTTTTACTTTGGGTTTTGAATTTTCTTTCAGTGAATTCTTGTTGAAGTCAGTAGACGGATTGACCTGGCAGTAGGGGTCATGAAATCTCTCGACAAGTATATTTGGAGATAACAGGTACCGGCAGGAGCTACGTGTTTTCACTATCTTGTGCTTTGGAATCTCGTCTTGATGCCATTTGTAACAAGTCCTTGCGCCGGATCATGGGGTGCAGTTGGCGGAACCAACCAACATGTCCAACCAACGGTTGCACCGTGAGACTGGTGCAGGACCTGTTACTTACACAATCCGCGATTGCCAGCTCAGGCTATACGGCCCCCTGGCTCGTTTCCCTACAGGATGATCCTGCCCACCAGGCTGTCTCTGTTCAAGACAACCCTGGGCGGAGGAGGCCTGTGGGACGACCTAGGAAGTCATGGCCTGGGCAGAACGAAGAAGCCTGTCGTGAAGAGCTAGAGATAGGCCGGGCCTCTGCCTGGCGGCTTGCCATGAGGGACCCTTGTTGGTGGTAACGAGGATGCGGCTATGCGCCCCCGCCGGCGTTAGCTCCCCATTGATGATGATGGTGAATTCCTGTTGTGGTTTGATATCGCGAGGGGTCAGTGAGATAGCTTGTTTCAAGAGGTAAAATAAATTTATCCCTAATCCCGTGTCAAGAAAAAGTAAGCTACAAAAGAAAAATAAATTCATTTGCACCTGTTACAGTGGTGTCAGAAGCAGCTTAAGTATATATAAAGGCACGAGAAAAGAGGTTAAAATGACTTACACTTGTGTCATATTTTCTCAGCCAATCAAATTGAATCCTTTTAGTATGATCCGAGTTATAAAAGATGGACGATCTAATTAGCAACACCCATGACAACGTGTCAAGCAATCAAGTAAGTCAACAATAGCATCGTCATAAGGTTAGCGAAGGCTTCCTCTCTGGGGTCTGCTGGGACAACAATCAACAGATTAAATTAAATTTCGCTTGTGGCACTTGTGGGTTTAATCGATGACAGACGGTGTTTAACGGTAACAATGCATGACCAATATTCGTTCCATGCAGCCATGGCAGTTCATGCACAGACCTGAAAACAAATGACACATGTGTGAAGGGAGTTCAGCAAATAATTCTGGTGTGTAGTGCCAGAATGAATAACAGTTGGATGTAAATTGCTCACATGGTGTAGTTCTGACAAGAGGACAAGTTAATCCACTGCCATCAGGTAAAGGAACAACACTTCATTACCTTTTGTTCTTCATTCTCCCACTGGCTCCTCCGCTTGCAGCTGACTTTTAGTTTTAACATCACTAATTAATGCGATATATTATAGATTTTTAGATTGTATTTTATGCTTCGATTAATTATATTAATCCCTTTCTAATTCGTTTACTTCTTTTCATTTACTTCTCACCTTTTGTTCTTCATTTCCTATTGGTTTCTCCGCTTGCATCTTTTATTTCAGACATCCGCATATTGTTATTGATTTTTACATTGCATTTTATGTTTTGATTAATTATATTAACCCCTTTCCTAATTCGTTTATTTTTTTCTATTTACTTCTCATAGGAGAATAAGAAATATATTTGTGTATTTTGTTGCTTTCAAATTTCTCTTCAAGAAGCATAAGCACTTTCTACAGTATAGTCATATAAATAAAGGGGGATAGGCGTCGATACCTGTGGTGCATTCATCAATTCATTATACATATACGTATATCCGACTGCCCTCTTCAGTATTTATGCCCCGTGACGAAAATTCTATATTTCACTTTAAAGCTCACTCAATCCTCTCCTCACGTCCGGCGCTGCATAAACCTACGACCAAGGTGACACATTAAGCGTCTGGCGCACCATGCCTTCGCTCAGCCTCTTACAAGAGGGTTTATTCTCGTAAAATGTCTATTGCAGTTCACGAGCGGAAAACTTGGCCCGAACATGAAGTGTGCGGTGCAGAATATAACACATGCAAGATACACACACACACGTTCTGCTCCTGCAGTTTATATTGCAATTCATCTAACATCTATATTTGAAGAGCATGAATTTTGTAACCTCAGACCTGACAGGTCGATGTTGCAGATGAGCTTCAAGAACGAAAGTCCGATGAAGAGGAATCGGACTTGAGATGCTGAGGAGCAGGTCTTAGCAAGGGACTATTTTATTTTACTCACACTGGTGTGTTTACATCCGTATATATATATATATATATATATATATATATATATATTTATATACATATATATGTATATATATATTTACACATACATATATAGATAATATGTAATATATATACTATATATATACAGTTCGTGCGATGTGTGTTTGTTTGTAATGTATGTTTGGGTGTGTTCATGAATCTTTGTGTATATATATATATATATATATATATATATATTTATGCATGTGTATACATATACGTACGTATGCATGTATTTGTTTTTATACAGCCATTCATTCCACTGCAGGACATAGGCCTCTCTCAATTCACTATTGACAGGTTATATGACAGTGTTACCCTTGCCTGATTGGATGCCCTTCCTAATCAACCGCAGTTCGGCGTGCTAACACTTGTGCCACAGCGGTGACTTCCCCTACGACACATGCGTTTGACTTCTCAATGCGATATGTCGTTTTCTCGGGCTCGAACCAACAGTCAGAGCGCAGGCATTTTTACGACCGCCGCGACGGGGAATTGAACTCGGGACCACAAGGGCCAGAGTCCAGGGCGCTAACCATTGGACTATCGCGGTAGTCGTATGCATGGGTATATATATATATATATATATACGCATATATATATATATATATATATATATATACGCATATATATATACACATACATATGTGTATATGCACACACACACACACACACACACACACACACACACACACACACACACACACACTCATATATAAACACCTACCTACCTACATATATTAATTCATATATATATATATAAATATGAATATGTGTGTGTTTGTGTATGTACATGAACACACACACGCGCGCGCACACACACACACACACACACACACACACACACACACACACACACACACACACACATAGATATTAATATGCATATATATGTACACACATATGTATTTACACACACACACATAGAGTTTCATATTTCGTCTTTATATTCATATCTCTTTGAGCTTCGTGTTGCTAGGAGACCCGTGAGAGCCAATTAAAAGCTTTTTCATTCACAGTAAAACATCAGATGAACTCGAATGGTGAAGAGATTTTTCTCTTCTCTATTATGTGACTGAGTGGCATAAAAAGAAAAAAGAATAGACTGACCATTGCAAAGGTTTATCAAATTTTATATTTCCCGATTGAAAACGAGTAACAAAAAGTCCATATTTCCCCTGGCAACGCTTCCTTCTCGCGAAAGGTCTGGCAGGCAGGCCCTCCTCCAGTGAAACTTTCCCGTCTCCGAACTCCCTTTCTTGCACGAGCTTTTCTTGCTTCCTCGTGACAAGGGGTTCGGCTGCCAACGTCCGCGTCCACCTGAAATCTGTGTGACTTAGTTGTCAGAGAGGTTGTTGAGCTTCCACGATTCTCGGTCTTTGAAATGCTGTCTTTATTTCCCCCAGTTTTCTTCTTTTACTTTGCCTTTTTAATTTTCGTTTATTGAAGTCCTGTTGAGGCTTGATGTCGCGAAGGGTTAACGAGATAGCTTTTTCTTTTTTTTGGGAGGAAGCGTGTCTCTCTATGCTTACCGAAGTTGAGAGGCATTTACCTTTGACATATTTGCGTTAGTTGCATGTGAATCGCATGGCTCGGAGACAAAAAATCCTCCGTTTAATGGAAAGTCGTGGAAAGGAAACTTGATATTTTCTTTTCGTCTATATTACTTCCTCGAGAGGATCTGTCTAGTCCTCACCGAACACTGGAATGAGTTACTATCTTGTTTCAGGAGGTAAAATATGTTCATCCATCCTCTCGCGTCAAAGAAAAAGTAAACTAATTTCACTTACAACATAGGATTTTTAAAGGAAAGGTTGGGAAGTATTTTTTGCAGTAAAAAAGTAAAACAATAATCACTGACTTTTGAAATTATTATTCAGTGCTATGAAAGAAAAAAAAATCATCTCGTTTAACTTTCGTCTTTGAAGTCTCTCGCACGGTTCGAAACAGCGTCTTTTCAAAGGAGGACCTCGGGAATGCAGCCCGGCCTTTCTCCTTGAGCCTAAACTTCCCGCTACCAGACAAGGCAATCTCCTCGCGCGAGCATTGTTCCATCCATTGGCATCGCTCCATGGAGGACGATATGCCGCCTTGGCACGAGCAAGACTCAGTACTAAAACGGAAAAAGAGGAAAGAAAATACAAGTGCTTTTTGACTAAATATCTTTATGGTTTCGTTTAGAATTTGCATCTGAAGTGGATGAGTTGTTACAGTGAAGTATTGGATGCAGCTTAAGTATATATATAAATATATATAATATATGTATATATAAAGGCACGAAAAATGAGGTTGGAACGAATTGCGCGTGTCGTATTTTTTCAGCCGATCAAATTACTTGAGCTTCGTGTTGCTAGGAGACCCGAGAATGCCAATTAAAAGCTTTTCCATTCATAGTAAAACATCAAATGAACTCGAATGGAGAACATTTTTTTCTCTTTTTCTTTTGTGTTAGCGAGTGAAAAAAGAAAGAGAAAAAAAAAAAAAAAACTGACAATCGCATTGATTTATGTTACATTTCCCGATTGAAAACGAGCAACAAGAAGTCCATATTTCTCTAAGTAATGCTTCCCTTTCGCAATATGTCCGGCTGGCAGGTCCTCCTCGTATGAAACTTTCCTTTCCTTTCCTTTCTTGCACGAGCTTTTCTTGCTTCCTCGTGATAAGGGGTTCGTCTGCCACCCGAAGTCTGGGGTTCGTTCTTAGAATTCCTGTTAAGGTTTGATGTGGCGAGAGGTTGTTAACGAGATAGCTTTCTTTTTTTCGGGGGAAACGTGGTTCCCTACGCTTACCGAAGTTCGAGAGGTATTTAAAATATTTGTGGCAGCTGAATTTGAATCGCAAGACTACATTTCGGAGACACACAATTCTTCCCTTTAATCCATCCATCCAGTCGGCGTGAAAAGGAAACTTAATATTTTCTTTTGGTCTTAATACGCCCTTGATAAGGTTCTGTTTAGTCCTCACCGAACGCTGAACTGAGTCACCCTCTTGATTCACGAGGTAAGATATTCATCCATACTCCCACGTCAAAGAAAAGGGTAGTTTGGGATGTACTTTTTGCAGTAAAACGTAAAACAATAATTCCTAACTTTTTAAAAGAGTCCCAATGCTATTAAAGTAAAAGAAATTCATGACGTCTAACTAGGCAGCTATGTTTCGTTTCGTTTCTACAATTAAGAATAACGCTTAGGGTTGAAACTTTCGTCTTTGAAGTCACCGTCCTAAACAACGTCCTTTCAAAAGCAGCCCTGCCTTTCTCCTTTAGCACAAATGACCCGCTGCCAAACAATGCAGTTGTTCCATTCGTCGGCATCGCTCCCCGGGGACGATATGCCGCCTTGGCACGAGCAAGGCTTACTAAAACGGAAAAAAGAGGAAAGAAAATACAAGTATTTTTTGGCTTAACCTCTTTGTGATTTAGTTTAGAATTTGCAGCTGAAGTGGATGGGTTATTATAATGAAGTGTCAGAATCAGCTTAAGTATATATATATATATATATATATATATATATATATATATATATATATATATATATATATATATATACAGTCATATCATATCAGCATGGTTCGAATTATATAAGATAGACGATCTAATTAGCAACACCCATGACAACGTGTCAAGCAATCAAGTAAGTCAACAATAGCATCGTCATAAGGTTAGCGAAGGCTTCCTCTCTGGGGTCTGCTGGGACAACAATCAACAGGAGATTAAATTAAATTTCGCTTGTGGCTCTTGTGGGTTTAATCGATGACAGACGGTGTTTAACGGGAACAATGCATGACCAATATTCGTTCTATGCAGCCATGGCAGTTCATGCACAGACCTGAAAACAAATGACACATGTGTGAAGGGAGTTCAGCAAATAACACTGGGGTGTAGTGCCAGAATGAATAACAGCTGGATGTAAATTGCTTTCATGGTGTAGTTCTGACAGGAGGACAAGTTCATCCACTGCCATCTGGTATGAGAAACAACACTTCATTACCTTTTGTTCTTCATTCTCCCACTGGTTCCTCCGCTTGCAGCTGACTTTTAGTTTAAACGTCACTAATTAATTCGATATATTGATTTTTAGATTGCATTTTATGTTTTGATTAATTATATTCATCCCTTTCTAATTCGTTTACTTTTTTTAATTTACTTCTCACCGGAGAGCAAGTAAAAAGTATGTTTGCATATTTTGTTGCTTTCAAATAAGCATAAGTAATTTATACAGTACATATACATATATGCATGCATAACATATGCACAGGTATAAACACATACACATATTGTGAACACATATCTATGTCTATAACTATTTGTTAATCTATTTATATACACATGCATATGTGTGCATGCGCGCGCGTTTACACTTACGTACACATAAAAAGAGAGAGGGACTGGTGTTGATGCCTGTGGTGTATACATAAATTCATGTATACACATAAGTATATCCGACTGCCCAATACAGTATTTATGCCCCTGGCGAAAATTCTATATTTCGCTTTAAAGCTAACTCCTCTCCTCACATCCAGCGTAGTATAAACAAGTTGACACACTGAGCGTCTGGCGCATTATGCCTTCGCTCAGCCTCTTAAAAGAGAGTTTATTCTCGTAAAATTTATATTGCAGTTCACGAGCGGAAAACTTGGCCCGAACATGAAGTGTGCAAAACATAGTGTTCAAGTTGCTCAGCTCAGCTCTGCTGAGTTATTATGCTGTTCATTTAATCTCTATTACTGAATGGCATAAACTTTGCAACGGCAAAATAGGCAGGTTGATATTGCAGATAAGCTTAGGACTTGAGTATCTTGTGACTGAGGCGCAGGTCATGGCAACTGATTAAAAAAGGGTTTCACACAGGCGTTTAAACATGCATAAAGACACACACATATTTGTATGTATGTATAGCACATGTGTGTATATATATATATATATATATATATATATGTATATATATATGCACACACGCCGAACCGCGGTTGATTAGGAAGGGCATCCAATCGGGCAAGGGTGATATTGCCGTATAACCTCTCAATAGTAAATTGAGAGAGGCCTATGTCCTGCAGTGGAATGAATGGCTGTTAGGATATATGCACACACAGACACACACGAATATGAACACACAATATATATATATATATATATATATATATGTATGTATATATAGCACATGTATATATATATGTATGTATGTGTATATATATATATATTTATATATATATATATATGTATATATATATGCACAGATGGTTACATTATATACTTGTGGCAGTCGAAAAGGGTTTCTTGAACTTCTGTGACCCGTGGGTCTGTGAAATACTGGTGCCATTTCCCCCCGTTTTCTTCTTTTACATTGTTTGTTTTTTTCTTTTCGTTCTTTAAATTCCTGTTATAGTTTTGTGGTGCATCAACTAAGCGCATCCGTGGCCAGGGGTCCTGCACTATTGACTCCCTTCCCTTTATGCTAGTAAGGGACACAAAGTCTGTACCTGAAATATCCCCTCAAGGGGATTTGTACCCCCTTGGGGTGTGGTAGCGTAGCGGGGGGGGGGGGGGGGGATCTGTATGAGAACTACGTGGGGACAAGTTCCAGTTCTCCTTAATGTTCACTTAAAGTAAACATTAAACAAAGGACATATGCAAATACTAATATATAAAACCAGGAAAACTATAAAATTACAAAAAGGGCCCTATAGTTATTTTAAAATGCCATGAACAAATACAAGCAATTTCAAAGTGCTAAGCCAAATGCTTATATTAACTGCTGTAAATAAAAGACGTCCTAGATGATCCTCAGGTAAATGGCCTTTACATAATAAATAATAAGTAAAAAAAAAGTATCTAAAACACGGCGGCATAGAAGCACTGAAGGTGCATCTCGAAGGAAAGTAAAAAATTACAAAGCCTAAGAGTAAACAAAAACACAGAAAAATATAAGCAAGCACCAAAATAAAAGCCAAGTCCAGAGGGGACAATAAATAATAAAAAAAATAAAACCATTGAAATAAAATAACAAGGCATCACTAAATGTACATGTTTTCTTATAATAATAGAGATCACGTCCAACTCCTAGTTAAATATCAGGCTATTCAAGACCTAACTTTTCTTTGTGTGGCTGTAGGTATGGCATCCGGTGTTCTCTCGGGTCAAAAGGAGGGGCAATTACACATCGACTGCTATAGACTGACAGTATTTGGCGGTAAACTGGGTCATATGTAAACACTCGGTGATGTTATTAGCCATACAAAATGATAAAAAATAAAATCAGAATACAATTTAAAAATATTAGGAAGGATGTCGTAACATAAATTAAGGGGAAATAATACAAATAAAATAAAATAAAATAAAATAAAATATAATAAAATAACTTAAGTGATCATAAATACGACATTTGAAAAAATGTCGTATCTTCACTCCATGATGAATCAGCAAGCAAACTAGATAACTTATGATAAAAAGTAAAATAAAAAATAACTTAAAACAGTGAATAACAATTCAGTAAAATAACCTATACGGATTGGTAAAAGAAAACAGACACAGTAAAAACGAAACCAAAAAAATGTAAAGGAACAAAGAGAACGACTATCAGGCAGACTAAAACAAAAGCACAAAGCGAACCAAAGACACGTAAAAAAAAAAAAAAAACGAAAAAAAAAAAACGACAAAGATAAAACCGCACACGAACGAAGACGCGACTTTGAGCGACAAATCCGCGGGAGCGAGAGATGCAGGATGCTCGCGGGGTGGGTGGGGGGTGGGGTGGGGGGGGTTGCAGAATGAGGGGTCCTTACAGTTTGATGTCCCGAGGGGTTGTTACAAGTTAGCTTTCTCTTCTGGGAAGTGTCCTTCACTTTCTCGTGTCAAAGAAACTTCACTGGCAATGCAGGATTTTTAAAGATTCTTCACAGATTCTTCGGTGTTAGGGCAGAAAACGACATGCTGCAATTTTCGCGTTTGATGTCTGTCTCTTGCGCTGTTCAAATTAACGTCGTTTCAAAGAAGCACATCAGGTATGCGACCCTGCGTTTCTCCTCCAAATATAAGACTATGCAGTCTGCCCCGTACGAGCATTGTCCCTTCCGTCGGCATCGCTCCCCGGGGGACGATATGCCGGCTTGGCACGAGCATGACGCATACAGCGTAGATTTACAAACGCGACCAGGAATTGAAAAATAAAGAAAAAAAGAGGTAGGCGTTTTGCAGCTTCATCTCTTTATGTGTTGACTTGTTACGCTTATCCAAAGCAACTACACTACTAAAAAGTCATAAGAAAAGAGGTTGGAATTTACATCACTTGTGTCATATTTTGTCAGCTAGTTATATGCAGTAGTCTAGAATGAATAGTTACATACGATACAATATATAGTTAAGAAATCCCTTGTCTAAACGTTTGGAGCAATGACGTTGATTGATAGAAGCGTTATGCTAGCGTTAACGTTGTGACTCTCGTGGGTTTAGTCGATGACAGACGGTGTTTAGCGGGAACAATACCAGGCGAATATTCTGTGCAGCGATCTTACACTTTATTACTGCGGGAGTTTGCTAGCAGTTATACAAAGGACTGGAAAACACTCACAGAAAAATTAATAAACACATTTATAAACAGAATAGTTTGATACTGAAGAAATACTTTATATACTATAGTATGTGAGAAGATAGTCATGAAATTTACAAGGCTAAATAAAGCTTCGTGATAAGAAGGCAGAACTGCTAAGTATTCATGAAACATAAAAAACACTGAATATCGAAAATGATAACGATTACATACATCATGATTGAGAATAAGCATTTTCTAACAAACAATTTGAATATAAATAAGACAATTATACATAAATACACAAGAATAAGAGATGGACTAGCATGTTTTAAGTTCTCTGCATCATTGTTATTGTAAGGCCGGAAGAAATGTGTGTGTCCTTATGTGTGTATGCGTTTATGTGTGTACAGTGGTGCATACGTAGATATATAAACAAAATAGTCACAAACGACTGTCCTGCCCTTGAATTAAGCCTTTCGTATATGTATAACACACACACACACAAAAAAAAAAAACTAAATGATATATCAAACACAAGAATATAAAGTGTATAAGAAGATAATTGCTTATTGAAGTTGCACACGTGTTCTGCTCCAAGTTAATACTGCATTTTATTTAATTTATATATCTAAAATTTGCATCCGCACAAAGGCAGGTCATTGATGCAGATGAGCTTCGAGAACGCGAGTCCGAATTCATCTCGACCCCCGGTGAAGTGGTGCTCGGACTCGATCACCTTATATGCACACACATACGCGTATGTTTGTGTGTGCGTAGGTACGTACCTACATATTTATGTGTCTCTTTTATAAATACACAAACTATATGTATGTATATATATACACATTTATATATTGTTATACATATATATACACACACACACACACACATATATATATATATATATATATATATATATATATATATGAACACAATACGTCCGTTTTATGTTTTCTCTTTACATTCATGTTCTCTCACCGTGTTGCTAGGAGACCCGAGAGAACCAATTAAAAGCTTTTCCATTCATAATAAAATATTGGATGAACTCGAATGGCATTGTTTTTACTTTCTTTTATTTGATTTATTACACACCATCGCACTGATTTATTGAATATTATATGTTTCGAATGAAAACGAGTAACATGAATTCCATACTTCTCCTAGCACCGCCTCCTTCTCGCAAAGGGTCTGGCTGGCAGATCCTCCTCGAGTGAAACTTTCCCGTCCTTGAAGTTCCGTTTCTTGCACAAGCTGTTTTTTTACTTCCTTTTGACGAGGGGCCGTCTGTCAACTTCTGAGTCCACCTTTGGTCTGTGTGAGCGTCAAGAACTCGATCTAGCTATCGAAAGGGGTTCTTGAACTTTTGATTCTGATTCCGTTTTCTTTTTTTTACTTTTCGTTTTTTAAACCCCTGTTGTAGTTTGATGTCGCGAAGAGCTGTAACTCGTTAGCTTCCTCTCTTTAGAAGTGTTGTTCGCTTCACTTACCGAACCTCGAGAGGCATTTATATCATATCTGGGCCAGCTACATGCGAATTGCAAGCTTTCATCCCGGACACACAAAAAACTCTCCTTTTCCCGTTCAATTTTTAGCTCTAGAGGATCTGTCTAGCCTTCACCGAGCACTGAAATGAGCCACTGTCTTCTCTTACAAGGTAAAAAATATTCGTCTATTCTCCCACGTCAGAGAAAAGGTAAACTAACTTCATTGACAATGCAAGATTTTAAAGGAAATTTTGGGATGTAGTTTTTGCAGTGAAACGTAAAAAAAAGATCCCGATATTCTTAAAAGATTCCTCATTGCTACAGAAGAAAAAGTCATTCATCTCGTCTAACAAAGCAAGGCTATGTAAAGTTGAAGTATGTTTCATTTCGTTTCTACAATTAAAAACGCAGGGAAGTGCCGTAATTTTCGTCTTTGATGTCTGTCTCTTGCGCTGTTCAAATTAACGTCCTTTGAAACGAGCACATCAGGTATGCGACCCTGCGTTTCTCCTCCAAATGTAAGACTATGCAGTCTGCCTCGTACGAGCATTGTTCCTTCCGTCGGCATAGCTCCCCGAGGGACGATATGGCACGAACAAGACACACAAAGCTAGGCTTACAAAAGCGACTAGGAATAATGAAGAAAAAAAAGTAGGTGTTCCTTTATGTGTTGCCTTGTTACGCTAATCAAAAGCAATTATACTAAGAAGGCATGTGAAAAGAGGTTAGAATTTTTGTTATGTCATATTATGTCAGCCAATCAAGTTATATGTATTACTTTAGAACGAATAGTTTATATACGGTACAATATCTAGTTAAGAAAACCCTTTTCTAAACGTTTGGAGCAATGGTGTTGATTGATAGAAACGTTATAGTTTTGATGTTTACAAGGCTAATGAAAGATTCGTGATAAGAAGGCAGAACTACTGAGTATTCATTAACCATGAAGAACACTGAATATCAATAATGATAATGGTTAGATACATCGTGATTCAGAATAAGCCTTTTTTTCCTAACGAACATAAATACATCATAATATGGGTTGGATTAACATGTTCTCATTGTTACTGTTAGGCCGCAAGAAGTGTAATTGTGTGTGTATAGATAAAGTGGTGCATACGTAGATGTAAATACACAATAGTCACAGATGACTGCTCTGCTCTTGAATTATGCCTTTGACGAAAGACGTATATTTCGGTTTATAGCTTACTCGTTCCCCTCACGTCCGGTACGGCATAAACCTCCGGCTAAGTCGACAAACTACGTCTTCTGCATCGTGTATAACAAAAAGAAAACAAAATATATTGAATTTCACAAATACAAGAAGACTTGCCCGAACATGAAGTGTGTGGGAAGATTATTATGTATTCAAGTAAATATTGCATTTTACTTTAAATATATATATATATATATATATATATATATATATATATATAAACTTTGCATCCCCAGGAAGGCAGGTCATTGATGCAGATGAGCTTTGAGAACGCGAGTCTTAATTCATCTCAGTCGGCGATAAAGAGGATCTTGGAATATATTACTAATATATTATTTATTAATATATTAATATATTACGTACATAATGTATGTGAAGAGGAGCATGGACTTGTTTACCTTATGTGCACGCGCCATGTATGTGTGTGTGTGTGCGCGCGTGTACTTATATATCTATATGTATACGTGTATAGATACATAAACTATATACATACATATATGTATATGCACGCATGCATACATATTCATATATATATTAATATATATGTAGGTATATATACATACATATGTGCACAAAACGTCCGTTTAATATTTTCTTTTTACATTTATGTTCTCTCAATGAGTTGCCTGGAGATCCGAGAAAGCCAATTATAAGCTTTTCCATGTATTGTAAAAAATCAAATGAACTCGAATGGCGAACATTTTTTTCGCTTTTTCTTCCATGTGCTCGTATTGGGAAAAAAAAAAAAAAAACATCGCACTGATTTATTAAGTGTTATATTTCCCGATTGCAAACGAGCAACAAAAAGTCAATTTTTCTCCTAGCAATGCTTCCTTTTCGCACAGGGTCTGGCTGGCAGGTCCTCCTCGAGTGAAACTTTCCCGTCCTCGAAACTCCACTTCTTACACGAGCTGTTTTCGTGACAAAGGACTCAACTGCCAACTTCCGTGAGATTTTTTTTTTTTTTCGTTCTTTTAATTCCTGTTATGTGTTAAGTGTTAATGTCGCGAGTGGTTGTTACAAGATAGCTTTCTCTTTTAGGAAGTGTAGTTCACTACACTTACTGAAGTTCGAGAGGCATTTAGATTATATTTGCATGTGAATCGCAAGGCACCATCTCGGATACACAAAAAATCCTTTTATGGAAAACAAAGTCCTTCCAGTCAGGATGGAAAGGAAGTTTGAAAATTTATTTTCGTCTTCATGTTTCACAAGGTAATATATATTCTTCCGTTATCAGGCATAAAAAATAAAATAGTTTCAAAGATTTTGCAGTAAAACCGTAAAACGTAAGTAAATGATCCCTGACTTCTTTTTTAAAAGATCCCCTAATACTATGGAAGAAAAAGAAATTCGTCGAACAGGGCAGAGATACGTAAAAGCAAATTATGATCCGTTTTATTCTACAATTAATTAGGCGCAAAGAAAATGCTGAAATTTTCGTCTTTGATGTCTATCTCCTGTGCCATCCTACAATACGTCCTTTCAAAGGAACACATGAGGTAAGCGATCCTGCGTTTCTCCTTCAAGTACAAGACAATGAAGTCTGCCTCACCCGACCATTGTTCCATCCGTTGGCATAGCTCCCCGGGGGACGATATGCCGCCTTGGCACGAGCAAGACACACAATGCGTAGGCTTACTAAAGCGACCAAGAATAAAAGAAATGGAAGTGGGTGTTCTGCAGCTTCATATCTTTGTATGTTGGCTTGTTACTTTTATATAAAGCAGCTATTCTACAAGAAAAAACAAATGTGAAAGGAGGTTGGAATATATATCACTTGTGTCATACTGTCGGCCAATTAGGTTATATGCATTAGTCATGATGAATAGAGTTATATACGACACGGGATCTAGTTAACAAAATTCCTGTCTAAATGTTTGGAGCAGTCATGAAAGTAAATAGAAGCGTCATCACAACATTAACGATGTCTTCCTGTTTGGCTTCTGTAGAGACAACAAGGAGATTAAATTCCACTTCACATGTGGCTCTTGTTGGTTTAGTCGATGACAGACGGTGTTTAGCAGGAACCATACCTGGGGAATATTCGGTGCAACGATGGGGGTAAGATATATCCAACGGAGATAGTAATGGTTTAGTATCTTGAGTGTTGAAGTTAAAGTTAAAGTTCAAGTACAAGTTTTATACTTTATTACATGCGGGGACTTTGCTAGTTGATTTACAGAAGACAACCTATGGTTGTGAGGGGTGTCTTGCCATGCCCGCGATAGCGGCTGGCGTAAAATGAAGTCAAACTTAGAAACATACGGTCACATAATGGCTTCATAATGGAGATATATGATTATGTTATGATGTTTACAAGGAAAAAAACGCTTTGTGAAAAGAATGCAGAATTGCTGAATATTTGTGAAACATGAACAATGAATATCAATAATAATGACGATTGTTTATCGTGAATCAGAACGAACGAACGAACGTATTCAATACAAATGAGACATAATTATGCATAAATAGATAAAACAAGATGGGTAATAATTTGCCAGCAATAAGGGGTTGGATTGGCATGTTCTGGTCACTTCATCATTGTTACTGTAAGGCTGGAAGAAGTGTGTGTGTGTGTGTGATTTTCACCTTAATGCCTAATCGATTAATCCTTTACCTTTAGAATGAATGCGCAAAATCCAGCAAGATAATATAAAACTGAAAAATAATATAAAAAAAGGCAAATGCTTAGGACGATACAAGACGAAAATGTACACAGAATTATGCTTTTGACGAAAGTCCTGTGTTTCGCTTTAAGGTTCATTTTTTAATCTCCTCACGTTTGGTGCTGCATAAACCTACAGCTAAGTAAACCTACATAATCCTACATACTGTACATAACTTGCAATTCCTAAGTGGATTACTTGCCGGAACATGAAGTATGTGGGAAAATTATCACGCATTCAAGTCGCACACGTGTTCTGCTCCAAGATTATATTGCATTTTATCTAAAATATGTATCTGAACTTTGCGTCCGTAGAATGGCAGGTCAGTGAAGCAGATGAGCTTCGAGAACGCGAGTCAGAATTCCTCTCGTTCGGCGATAAAGAGGATCTTAGAATAGATTACCTTTTCTGCACACACACACATACACACTTATATGCGTACAGAATGTGTGTGTATTCATCTTCTGTTTAATCTATTTCATGTTTACATTCATGTTCTCATATTGACTTTCGTGATCTCGAATGATGTATATTTTTTTATGTGATTAAAAATAACAGTCAAGCTTGTATACGTTTTTTCTTTCTCTTGACAAGCTGTATTTGCATGCATGTCGAAAGGTCGCATCACATAAGTTACAAAAAAACGATGTTCTTCCTCTTGGTGTATAAGGAAAGTTATAATATATGACATTCATCTATTCGTCTATTTTCCCGTGTCAAATTATCCATTTCTTTTCAAATGTATCCCCTCGCCATGAAAGATAGGAAAATATTAACATAGCAAGATCTCTAAGTGAAAGTATACGATGTAGGGTCTCCTCCCCAAAGAAAAGGTTAAGAAAAAAAAATATTTCTTGAGAGATTCCCCGTTACTATGAAAGGAATAATAATAATAATAATAATAATAAAAAAAATCAACTCGTCTAACAAAGCAAGATTATTCAAAAACAAGTTTCGTTTCATTTACTACAATTAAACACAAAGCACTGCAGATTTCATCATTGAATACTGGCTCTCTCACCATCCTAAACAGCGACCTTTCAAAGGAGGACCTTGGGAAAGCAGCCATGCCTTTCTCCTTGAGCATAAATGGCCCGCTGTCAGACAGTGCAGTCTGCCTCGCACGAGCATTGTTCCATTCCGTCGGCATCGCTCCCCGAGGGCGATATGCCGTCTTGCGTGAGACACACAATGCGTCAGTTTCCTAAAACTACAAAAATACCAAAGTGGAAGTGGATGTTCTGTACCTTCATCTTATGCGTTTATGTTTAGATTCTGCATCAGAAAAGGATGGCTTGTTAAGCCTTAGTATCAAAAACAACTTGGAATTAATAACACCCGTTTCATATCCTGTCAGCCAGTCAAGGTACCTGTATTATTTCAAAATTATTAAAGCTATATACGACTCCAATTAACAATACACTTGCCATAACGTGTCAAACGATCATGTTAGTTAACAGAAGCGTCATCCTAGGGTTGATAAAGTCCTCAGGCAGATTAAATTCCTTTTGATTTTATACTGAATTGTTGTTTATGTTTTTTTTTTTTTTTTCTGCTTCACGTGCACATACTTATATTCGGATGTCCTTTACATCATGTATGCACCTCTGAAGAAAGTTTTATATTTCATTTATCTTCGCTTTAAAGCTCACTCCTCTCCTCGCGTCCGGCGCTGCATAAACCTACGGGCAAGGCGACACATTACACGTCTGGTTCATCATGCATTCTCCCAGCTTCTTAAAGAGAGTTTATTCTCGTAAAATTTATATTGCATTTCTCACTCGCACAGAAAAAGAAAACTTACCTGAACGTCAAGTGTGCGAGAACGGAATATTACACATTAAAGTTGCACAGACACACACACACACACACACACACACACACACACACACACACACACACACACACACACACTCTTTCTCTCTATCTCTCTGTCCCAACATAATTTATATTGGAATTTATCAAGAATTTATATCTGAAGAGCATAAATTTTGCATCCGCAGAACTGGCAGATCGATGATGCAGATGAGTCTCGAGAACATAAGTCGGGAGTAAGTAAGTAATGTAGGTAGGTTATTCAGTTCTTAAAAAAAGAAAGTAAAAGAAATAAAGAAAAGAAAAGAAAAGAAAAAAGCATGTGTAATGTAATAAAAATATTTTTGTTCAGCCTCAAATCTACAAAGAAGTTTTGCAAGAATTTAAAATCAAGTCACAGGGTGTCACATTCGATGCTTGATTTCAACTGTCTTCGAATGGCTTTGGGCTGACGTTGGGCTTCTCTGAATGGCGTCTTTGAAACAGCTGACGGTCGAGGGCGCCTAGGAGGTCATTCTCACTCGCAATTATCTGTCTCCACGTCCCTCATCAAAAAGATATCACTGAACTTAACCTGTAACATTTAGTTTATGGAATTTCTGTTCCTCCTTGTATAAGTAATTGTTATCTCGCCCTCGGAAAAAAAACTTTGTTCGACAATTTCCGATTATCTCGAAGCGTTGGATGACATTCAAACCATCGGCTTTAGTGTTTGAAAACTTGATCGCTCTGACTTTCAGCTAAAAAGATAATTTCCAAAGCTTTGATTAATTGAATAAGGGTATTGGCGGGAAACTGATATTTTTTTCTTTATTTGTTTTTACATTTCCATGTATTTGTCTATTAAGTCTAGGTGTGTGTGTCAGAGAGAGAGAGAGAGAGAGAGAGAGAGAGAGAGAGAGAGAGAGAGAGAGAGAGAGAGAGAGAGAGAGAGAGAGAGAGAGGGGGGG
>NC_061851.1:23861914-23869414 GCF_019202785.1 Penaeus chinensis | reverse complement strand
TATGTGTGCTTCAAGAGCTCGATGCATCTGTCTGGTTTTCCATCCCTCACGAAGGTTTGTGAAAGGCTCTGTATATTTTTTTATATTTTTTATTTGTAGATGTATATTTTTGTTTGTTATATATTCCTTTTGCTGTACCTTACCTTGATGGTTTTCGGATTACAAAGGTCCTTTCGGAAGTATGATATTCTTCACTATGATATTCTAACCGAAGTTCAGCGAACAGCATAATTTAATAATCAATTTCATACTTCCAAAAAAAAAATATACAGAAAAAACTATCTGTTTTCGTTTACTATGAAAGAAAAATACATCCCATTTGGTAAAGGAATTCTATATCGTGCAAAATGGAAGTGATGCAGATTTCATCTTTGAAGTCTGTCTCTCGTCCTAGACAACATCATTCCAAGAGAGCACGCCGGGAGTGCAGCCCTGCCTTTCTCCTTGAGCATAAATGGCCCGCTACAGTCTGTCTCGCACGAATATTGTTCCATCCGTCGGCATCTCTCCCTGGGGTTCAAAAGATCGCAGTACAACGCGGAGATTTTTAACTGACTAAAGTTGACAAGTTTCAAGTGGAAGTTGGGTCGTAAATTTACCTCCTCGCATCTGCATTAGATTGACGATAGAATGGCGTAGTTGATCGGTAATGTCGTGAATCAACTATTGTTTCATTTTATCATCAATGATGTCAGTTACACAAAAGGATCACCTAAGACACAAATTCGAAATAAACATACAAAAAATAAGTAAACAGATAAATAAATAAATAAATATGAATATAACCTGTTTTATAACCAATCATGCTACCTCATATAAGTTTGTATCACCTCAAGAAAATCGAACAGCTATGAGACACATGTTTATTTATTGTGTATGTAATGCACTTCTAATTTCAGAAAAAAGGAAAGTGATAACCAGTTTATACATTTATGATATACCTATCTATCAATCAATCTATCTATATATCCATAGTTATATATATATATATATATATATATGTATATCCATCTATCTCTGTTCATCCATACTTTTATCTCTATATATCCTCTATCTATATCCATCGATCAATCTGTCTATACACCCACCCTTCTAAGGAAATGCACGTGTGTGTATGAACCTGCTTTTAAATGTTATTTAAAAATTACCGTATATACAACACACACACACACATATCGAGCGGCCGAGAAAGCTCCGTCGATGAAGAGGAACTCGGATTCTCGAAGCTCATCTGCTTTAATGATCTACCAGCTCTACGGATTGTAAACTTATGCCCTTCAAATAAATCTCAAATAATTTTTTGATATACATTTATTCGAAGCAGAGCGTGTATGTGTCTGCAGCTTGAATATGTAAACACTCTGCTCCCCCTTTTTAAAAATCTTTTCGCGAAATGCAGTGAGAATGTTAAAAGAAAAGAAAAAAAGTTATCGTAAGAGGCTGAACGAAGGCATGGTGGATTAGACCCACATGTCGACTTTGTCTTCGTTTATGCAGCGGCGCCGGACGTGAATAGAGGAATGAATGTTTTAAAAGGAATATTTGGAATTGTGATCATCCTACGTAGGTACACAAACGGGACGGTTAGAAATAAATATGTGTATGTGAATATGCTTCTCTATATACTTTTGTGTATGTGTATGCATATGATTTTGTATATATGTAGACTATAAACACAACACAAACACGCGCGCACGTACACACGCACGCACGCACGCACGCACACGCACACACATTCGCACATGAAACCCACATACATTTAGATGTATTCAAATATTCCGACTGTATAATATACTTTACATGTTTCCCGATGTAAAATTTGGAGCTGGTAAATATAGTTATTAGTACATGTAGTTGCTATGATTGCATGATTCACCAGACATTGTTCTCGCAAGAGCTATTGCGATTACTTGATACATCATGATAAGGATGCTTTTAATGACATCGTTTATTCTATCAATTTTACTTATACTACAACACAATTGGCAACTAGCTTGAACGATATGATTCCTTTGAGGAAAATATATGACACCAAATGGTCTAAGTACGATATCTCAAATCTACAAACCTAATGAACTTCTACTAATACAGATGTGAAACATTAAAAGAAGTGAAGGGAGAATACTTTTCTTTATTTATTCATTACCCTCCACTGTTTCAGCAAGCTACACGCTACGCTAACGTGGTTCGTTTGCAAGGCGGTATTTTGGTCCCCTTCTGAGTGATATTACGTGATGGAACAATGCTCGCGCGATGTAGAATGGCTTGTCTGTCAGTAGGCTCAAGGAGAAAGAAAGGCAGGGCTGTATTCCCGAGGTGCTTCTTTGAAAGGACGTTGCTAAGGATGGCGCGAGAGACAAGACTTTCAAAGGCGGAAGCTCTTTTTGTACTTATTAATCTGAAAAAAAAAACTCGCATCGCCTCTGTATATCTTGCACTGTTAGTTGGTTTACAAATACATATATTTTTTGATGAATGGGAAATTTTCCGAAAGAAGAAATTTTGTGAGCATTATATCCTATCGCTTGCAAGACGGAACGTTGACTCTCCTATACACAGAAAACACTAGTGAAGGGAAAAGTACGCGACAGTCTCATAACTACACGGTAACGATACGGTCGGTAAGAGGATGCAAAAGTCTTTTCTACGTCGAATGGAGAAATTTCTTTCATTAAGAGGAAGGACCTTTATAACTTCCAACGTCTCGCAACTTCAACGGTCGAATGCAAAGTCAACTTGCACAAAAATAGATATGCAGCCACAATAAAAAAAGAAGAAAAAACGAGAGAAAGATGGCGAAATACAAGAAAAAATACACAAGCTTACCCTGAAACTGCCGATGTGTAGAGTGTGGCTGACGGAGGTAATCGAATTGTAATGTAAATGTTTATCGAAATTCAATTGGTGTAGCGAACCAAACTCCCCCCCAACCCCCGCCCCCCACACACACAAAATAATATACAACTCAGAGCAATCCTCGCCATATCAAACAATACAAAGAACAGAAAAAAATACGAAAAAAAATATATGCATATTCTCATAACTCATCAGGCTTTCGTAGAGGCTGGAGAATCTGATGAATGGCATGAGAAGGCAGGAACATCCCGTGCAAGAAATGGAGTTTGATGGAGTGTATCTTAATTACTTTTTGCAGTGGCTTTAGTCCACTTCTTTAAAATGTTGTTGATTATAGTCATAACACGTATTTTTTTCAGTTATTTCTACTCATGACTGAATTCAATGACCATTATTTTCGTGTTCTTGACTACCAATACGTGCCCTTTTTACTCCTTCAAAGGACCATCTAATGATTCACCTAATTTCTTGCCTCCTTGAAACCAAATCAAGTGATATGCTAAAGATAGAACGACTTGAAGACACTAAAAGAAAAAGAAAAGGAAAAGAAAAAAGAAAGAAAGAAAGAAAGAAAAAATATATATCTCAATACCATGTATATAATGGTATGGTAGAGTAAATATTTTAATGATTACTTCATGCCTGCAAGTCATTTTTTTTTCTTTATAAATTGAAAATTATTTATAAATTATCTATAAATTATAAATCAGTTTAGAGTTTGAATGTCTTCATGATTATTTCATGCCTTTAAGTATATATATTTTTCTTTATACATTCAATATAAATTATAAATGATATCTAAACTGCAGTATCAGCTTACCTTAAGCAGAACGTGTGCTTCTACTCGACCGTGCAATATTTTGTTTACGCGCACCTTATGTTCAATGTTCTTCTAGTGGTGAATTGCAGTCGAAATCTTACGAGATTAAACCCTCTTGTAAGAAACTGGGAGAATGCGTGATAAACCATACGCGTAATGTCGTGATTTGCCCGTAGGTTTATACAGCGCCGGACGCGAGGAGGGGAGTGAGTGTGCTTTAAAACGAAGATAAATTAAATATTGATCTTTCGTCATATGTTTAGATACTGCAGAGGACAGTAGGAGTGTGTGGATATAGGTATCTGTGTATGCACAACTGTATCTACGTTTATATTTATATATATACATATACACATACACATACACATACACATACACATACACATACACATACACATACACATACACATACACGTACACGCACACACACACATATATAAAATATTCTTTTACATAAATATCTATGCACACTCGTATGTGTGTGTGTGTGTGTATATATATATATACATATATACACACATACACATATATATACATATATATATACACACACTATTGTATGCAGGAAAATATGCTATACCATTTTTTAAAGTTATAATAGATAAACGAAATACAAGTAAAATAACAATAATAATGATAGATCAATCTAAATCGATATTTAAAAACTGTAACAGGATCAGGAAACAGCAGATGGCTTAGAGGGAACAAATAACAACGCTATGACATATTCTGTTCTTATTGGAAAATTTATTCTGTTGATTTCTATTATTATTTTTAGGTTATTTATTGATCTATTTATCATTTTGATTTTTTGTTTTATTAAATATATATCATGTACACGTTTGTTTAGCAATTACACAGATACAGAAGTACATGGACATAGGTACATAGACAAATATATATCTGTACATACCATCTACAAAGGACTTGTTCAAAATATCATATTCCTTTTAAAGCTCACCCATTCCTCTTCTCACGTCCGGTGCTGCATAAACCGAAGGGAAAAACAGACACATGCATGTAGTGCATCGCGCATTTGCCCAGCCTATTTACAATAGCGCTCATACTTGTAACATTTCTGTTGCAATTCATGAATGAAGAAGAGGTGTGGGGAAATGAATACTACATATTTAAGCTGCGCGTACACACACACACACACACACATACATAACCTCTCGGGTGCTCGCTGCCTGCTTGCACACACACACATAAAAAGGCTGTATAAATAAATATATTTATACATATATGCATACACATGTTGTATATCTATAAGCATTCAGCTCTATAAAGCCCCATAATTAAAAGAAAAGCATTATCAATATTCCTCTGTTTAAAAACTCTTTTTCAGATAATCGAATAATATATTACTGTTCTCTTTATAGTGCTCCTCTCTCAGATAACGTACGTACATACACTAACACACATGTAGGTGATAAAAAATAACAATAAATACTGGGCAATGGTTGGGAGA
This sequence comes from Penaeus chinensis, assembly GCF_019202785.1. Taxonomy (NCBI): domain Eukaryota; kingdom Metazoa; phylum Arthropoda; class Malacostraca; order Decapoda; family Penaeidae; genus Penaeus; species Penaeus chinensis. Next base: position 23,864,267 of record NC_061851.1, on the reverse strand, counting down.
GCTATATATAGCGACAATAGGTATGTCAGTATATGCATTATATATAAATGTGTGTGTGTGTGTGTGTGTGTGTGTGTGTGTGTGTGTGTGTGTGTGTGTGTGTGTGTGTGTGTGTGATGTATATATATGTTTGTGTGTATTTATATGTATATATACATATATGTGCGTGTGTGTATATGTGTGTGTGCACGGGCTCGTAAAAACTGCATTTAATAGCGAACATTTATTCCATATTCCTGTTTTATTTTCATATATTTTTTGAACCAAAGTTACATCTATCGGAAAAGTTATTCAAATGACACCCATGATGCCAGGAAACATTTGAACAAACAAAAGGCCCTGCCACGATTTCGATATTTCACATCGATAGCGGATCCTGCTGCCGGTATAAGAAATTAATCCTAACACTCTCGGAAACTGCACGCCACTTTTTGGTATACTTTTGCCAGTGGTCGAACTTTTGAATGATATTAAAACCTTTGATATGAATAACTGCTGCATCATGCGCTTTCCTGATGGAGAATTCATTCAATTTCCATAGCTTCCAAGTTATGGGATCTTTTATCAAACGGAGGTCTTTAGTGGTGTGACATATATTGGTTCTATTTACAAAACTGCTATCGGATTTTCATAACGTTTCCACGTCTGTTGGTGCAAGAAAACTGCCATGATTGCATGGACCGAATATTCGCCAGCGATTGTTCCCGCTATAGACCGTCTGTCATCGACTAATTTTACAAGAGCCACGTATGAATCTAACATGCCTTTTGCCTCTGTAGCAGTTTCAGAAATACACTTAGTTTTTTCTTAGGACAATACCTACGCGTGACATTATTGGCTGAAACGACGTAGAACAAGTAGCGTTACTTCCAGCTCTCATTCGTGTGTCGGAAGGGTGTAAAATGTCTGGGAAGTTGCCGTGATATGAAACAACTATTGATTATAATCTTAGTTTTGTATAACGTTACCGAACTACGTTATTCTAAATCCACTACTTGTAATGCGGATGCAAAACAAACATATAAGGAGGTAGATTTACGATCCAATTTCCATTTCCACTTCCAACTTATTTTCTCAGACCAACTTTAACCATTTAAAAACCTACGCGTGGTACTGCCTCGCTCGTGCGATGTTTTGTCCCTGAGGGAGCGATGCCGACGGATGAAACAATGCTCGCGCGAGGCAGACTGCATTGTCTGGCAGCGGCTATTTATTCTCAAGGAAAAAGGCAGGGCTTGCCTTCGCGAGGACGCTGACGCTGTTTAGGACGGTGTGAGGAACATGATTTAAATGACGAAATCCGCAGTGCCTTTTTGTGTTTTACTATTTTTTTTTTAATGCACGGTACAAACTTACCATCGTATAACTTGGATTACTAATGAAGCTACTTTACAAAATAAGATTCCTTTATCTTCTTTAATTAGGAGGATTCTGAAAAAGAAAGGAAAAGAAAAGAAGAAGAAAAAAAAAAAAAAAAAACGTGGAGAATAGACACGCTTATGAGAAAGGACGAAGCCCTATGAGGAATGATAAAACTATGCAGGAAGAAAAGTCTCGTAGTTAGGTAAGTTTTCTTGAAGGGGAGAAATAAGGGTGAGGAGAACACACGAAACTTCGCCCAGAAGAAGTTCTTCTCCCGTTAAGATTTTTTTTTGTCTTTTTTTTACGTCTTTCCAAATGAAGCCTTACGGGAGACGGCGTAAGTATAAGAAGATATCCCAACATAACTGACACGAAAAACAACAACAATAAAAACAGAAAGTTTAAAATGAATAAATAAATAAATAAAAATATATAAATCCAACTTAGAAACAGCCCGAAGCAGCGATCTAGTCGACCCTAATAATCGAATTGCACTGTGAAGTTTGTTGAAATTAAGTCGGTGACGAAAGTCACAAATCCCAGGAAAGAAAGCTACGCTTGGATAACTTTTGCAATATCAAACCACAATTTAAAACAAAATAAAGTATAACAAAAGACAAATAAGGACAATGGAAGGAAGAGGAAAACCCCATATGTATAGTCTATACACCCTGTATTCCACAAGCCGCCATGGGAGATGAAGAACCAGGATGCACTGAGGTCTTGATGTAGGCTGCAAATGGACCTCTCGTGGGCTGAGAAGTTGGCAAACGGACCTTTTTCACGGGGAAGCAAGAAAACCAAGAAATGGAGTTTCGGGCGCAGGGAAGATTCACACGAGTAAATTCTTGGCAAAGGGAGAAGGGCAGTATTATATGTATGTGTGTATACAGGTACGTATATAATTTATACACACACATTGATATATATAAGTAAATAAATAAATAAATATATATATACATATAAATGTATACGTATATCTGAAGCTGTG
>NC_061851.1:23846914-23854414 GCF_019202785.1 Penaeus chinensis | reverse complement strand
TGCGTATTGTCCCCCAGGGAGCGATGCCGACGGATGGAACAATGCTCGCGCGAGGCAGACTGCATTGTCTGGCAGCAGGCCATTTATGCTCAAGGAGAAAGGCAGGGCTGCTTTCCCGAGGTCCTCCTTTGAAAGGACGTTGTTTAAGACGGTGCGAGAGACAGACTTCAAAGGCAAAATATGCAACACTTCTTTGTTTTCGTTTTAATTGTTAAAAAACCACGATACAAATTTGTCTTTGTGTAATCTTGCATTGTTCAGTAAGCTGAATTTCTTTTTCTTTATCATCATAACGCGAAATATTTCAAAAAGAAGAAACGGCATCTGTAACGATGGGGAAGAATACACGAGCACTACTTTTTCCCGCTTGTGGGAGAGCGCGTCAAGTCATTTCGATATCTTGGAAAGGGAATCGTGAGGCGGCGGAAAAGTACAGTTGAAGGAAAATGTCTCGGCAGTCTCGTAACTAGATATACACCCCCTTTAGAAAGAAAGAAGGGAGAGAAGAAGAAAAAGGAAACGAAACACTTCTGCCCCAAGAAAAAGTCGTTTCCAGTAAGATTTTTTTTTTTTTTTTTTTTTTTTTTTTGCTTTGTTTTGTTTTTGAGTTATAATTTTGAAGAGGAGGTCGGAAACACAGAAGATTTGCTAAAATAAAGAAAGCGACCGAATGAACACATACAAACCAGAGGGAGAAAAAAAAAGAAAAAAAAAGATTGAAAGAAAACTATAAACACTCGCCTTGGAAACAGCTCATAGTTAGGGTGTTTGACGTTAATAATCGAATTCTAATGTAAATGTTGAACTTGAGTTAGTGAAGAAAACCCATACTTGGCCAAAAAGAAAGCTAACTTCGGGCAATCTTTTCGATATCAAACTCCGACAGGATTAGAAGTAAGGGAAACCAAAACAGACAAAGTAGATGGGAAAACAAGAACCCTCAGACATACACACAGAGATGAACGAAAAAAAACAAAAAAAAACTTAGGCATATAGACACAGACAGGCATAGCAGCTGGAGAACTCGTAGGATGTTCAAGCCCCTGACACACACTCACACCCACAGTCACCCCCCTCCCCCCCACACACAGATCCGAGGTGGAATGAGAAGTTGGCAAACAGACCCTTTGTCACGAGGCAGCAAGACCATCTCCTGCAAGAAATGGGGTTGCAAAGACGGGAGTTTCACTCGGAACTGAATCTGCAAGAGAGATTCTTGACGGAAATTGCAAGTTGAAGGTCAATGTGTGCTGAGAAGTGAAACCTGGTGTTTTATATGGCTTGTTTCGAGAAGATCCATTCGATAAAAAAGGTGTAATTGGTATTGTTATTATTGTTCTGCTTATCTCAGTAAGTTATTACTTTTAATTCAGTCAGTGCCAGCATCTTCACCTCCCCCTTAATTATGACAATTAATGGGTAAATAAACAAATAAAAGGCCGGGGAAATAAAGGCATAGAAAAATCGTAAGAATCGAGTTCAAATTCAACCTTGAATTAGCCTCCCGAGATCAGGGAGAGACGTAAAACTGAGAACATTAATGCAAGGATGAAACAGCCCGGGCAGAGGATTACATAACGGACCTGATTCTGGCTTCGTTTTTACACTGGATGGCTATCTAAGTAGGCGTCAAGCGTGAATCTAGTTAATCTCCGGAGACTTGTATCCACTTTAACATTAGGCGAATTCGCGATTAAATGAATTTCTAACACAGTACGCTAGGTTATTTATTTCTTCAGTGATTAATCTACAGACGAGAAGATCGTGTGACTGAAGCTGTGCTATGCCTTTGTTCGGCCACACACACACACACACACACACACACGCACGCACGCACACACACACACACACACACACACACACACACACACACACACACACATACACACTCATCCACCTTTTCAAAAAACACTGGAAAACGACTGCACAAACGCCTCATGAAAGCACACACATTCACTCACACATACACGCTTACACTCCCACCCAAACATACACGTGCACAAAACCCACGAAATAGAGTAAACCTAATTCATATAAATAATTAGACTGATAATTAAAAAAACGGTGTTCGATCAATCATTTATCTTCAGAATAATTATCCAGCAGGAATTCATGGACAGCTGAGGAGACACAGCACTTAAACACACTTTCGCTGTGTTTTTAATATCATCCAAAGGTCAAATATATACCAAGTTTTTCGACCCTGTTATAGCATACAGTCCAACTATATTGTTGGACTCATACCTCTATCTTGATTTTTTTTTTTTTTTTTATCTATCTACCAGTCTTGTTATATATCTGTCTATTTTACTACCCTGTTATACACCCGTATCGATATCTATCTTGTTATCAACCTGTCTATCGGTCTATCTACTTATCTTGTCATTTATCTGTCTATCTATCTACCTATCTTGTTATCGATCTCTCTATCTATTTACCTATCTTGTTATCTGTCTATCTGAAGAGGAAATCGGACTCACGTGCTCAAAACCATCTGCATTATTGACCAACCAAGTATTGCGGTTGCAAGATTACTGCCCTTGAGAGACAAATTCAGATAAGCTGCAACGTGAAAACAGAAACGATGCAAAGCGTATGCGTGCAAAATGAATCTTTACTATACTTTTTTTAGCAAACACTTTTTGCATTTTTTGTTTTTTTATATTTTTTTTTTTTCGCGAATTGCGCTGAAATCGTGAGATAATAAAAATTGCTGTCGGAGTCTGAGCATAATGTACCGGCCGCGTGTCCACTTATCCTCCGGTTTATGCAGCCGTCAGATGGGAGGAAATGAACGAGTGGGCTTAAGATATATTGCTTTGGAATGTGAATTATTCGACTGAGAATTGTTAGTCCGTATATATATATATATATATATATATATATATATATGCGTATGTATATATATGTATATATACACACAAATATCTATATGTATATACATATACATACATATATATATATATATATATATGCATACATATATATATGCATATGTATATATATATATACATATATACATACACACACAAACACACATATAAGTATATATGTGTGTATATATTTGTATGTATGTATTATTTATATATATGTATAAATGTGTGTACATGTGTTTGTGTATGTGTGTGTGCGCGCGCGCGTATATTTATATTATATTTATGGACACACACACACACACACACATGTATACATATGGATATTTAAACACATATAAATCTCTGTCTCTCTCTCTATCTATAGACGTATGAATATGTGTTTAAGTCTGTCACAAAACAAGGTTGTTAATAACGAAATCGGTTCTCACTGTTCTCTGCCCTTATGTTCCTTTTTGTTTAATCGCTCTTTCACCCTCTCTCTCTCTCTCTCTCTCTCTCTCTCTCTCTCTCTCTCTCTCTCTCTCTCTCTCTCTCTCTCTCTCTTTCTCTCTCTCCCTCTCTCTCTCTCTCTCCCTCTCTCTCTCTCTCTCTCTCTCTCTCTCTCTCTCTCTCTCTCCCTCTCTCTCTCTCTCTCTCTCTCTCTCTCTCTCTCTCTCTCTCTCTCTCTCTCTCTCCCTCTCTCTCTCTCTCTCTCTCTCTCTCTGTAATACTGAACAAACACAAACAGAAACGCAACAGTATGTATATACAAATTCCAACGTAAAACCTTGAAGTGAAATGCTTCCTTTTCTCAAGGATTTTAGCTTTCAAATTAACTGTCTTTGTACCACATATATACAGACACACGGACGGACACACACACACACACACACACACACACACACACACACAAAAGAAAAAAATCCTAATTAATACAAATCCCACAATGCGTAAACAACACTGAGTTAAGATAAGTGCAAACAACATCCTCATCGAAGGGTGTGGTGAGCAAAATTGTCAATTGATTCGCGAGTGCAGTTGTCCCCTTGGAGGATGCCATTATACCTAGTTAAATAGCTGCTATTTTTAACTTCACTCTCGCTTTTGATCCACACTTGCCGAGTCATGCTAGTAATACAGAGGGGGGTGGAGGTGGAGGTGGGGGTGGGGATAGAGGTGGGGGTGGGGGTGAGATGGCAGTAGAGGTGGAGGTGGGGGAAGAGGTGTGTGTGGGGTGAGGGTGTGAGTGGGAGTGGAGGTGCATTCCATATATATTTACACATATACACATAATTTGAATATTTGTGCGAGTCTATATAAGTATGCATGCTAATGTATATTTACAATATGTATTTATCTGTCATTCTCCCTACTTCCTGTATATCTGCCTATTCATCTGTATACCTGCCTACCTATCTGGCTTACCTCCCTACCCACCTATTTAGCTGTCTACATATATCCATCAGTCTATCTCTCTTTCTGTATGATTATATATATAAATTTCAATGTTATCTATTCCAATAATAACATGTACCTATCTCCCTATCTCAATTTACATCATTACCATTTACTCACCTCACAAAGTCTTCAAAAAACAGTTTTCTTTTGAATTTCGTAGTTTTTTTAATATTAATATTTTCGGTCTATATGATAAAGATTATGTTTTTGAGTGTGGAGAATAGTAACAAAATGGATTTTTGCGATGAGGTGACTAATAAAAGACTATTGATATTCATGGTCTAGTAAGAGGAAAAGTGAATTAAAAATGTCGCAGGTAACAATAATAATAGTTATAATAATAACAAAAAATAATATTAATAATGATAAAAGTAATAATAATAATAAACTAGCTTTCAAAACGAAACCTCAAAATATATATAGATGATATACTTCAAAAACATACATTTATCATAACGCGCCAGTGACGTCAAAAATTGCTCCCGATGTGTTCTGAAGGTGAAGAAGGCCAGAGGGAATGAGCAATTGCATACCACCTGCTGCCGTGATTGCAGGCGAGGGTGTGGCGCGGCAGGAAGTAATCCCCCCCCCCCCCACTCCCAACCCGTATTCTCCAATTACAGGAAAACAGAAACTTTCTCACGACCTTCAAAAGTACAGTATGCACATATCTACTACAATTTTCTTTGTACATAATTTTACACTACGGTATGTCTGGAAAAAATCGAAATACTCACAGAATGTGTTTGTTCAAAGATGTTTTGTACACTCCATTTTATATGTCACTGTATCAACACGGTAGAGTCTCGACGTATTCTGTGTACGTGTATTCTGTACCGAACAGGTCTGAGAAAACCTAAGAAAAAAAATATTTCTTTTGTTGTCTTTGTTGAAGTGTTTCGTGAAGGAGTGAAGAAGTTATATATATATATATATATATATATATATATATATATAAATATATGTATATATGTATATATATATACATACACAGAAAAATCTCTCTCAGACCTCTCTCTCTCTATCTATCTATCTATTCATAAACATACTTGCAGACACACACACACACACACACACACACACACACACACACACACACATATACACGTGTGTATGTGAGCATATATATATGTATGTACAGACACACATATACATTTATGTATTTATGTATCATATCTACGTATATACATGCATGTACATACATATAAAAAAAAAAATATATATATACATATATATACTCACACATATGTGTATGTATGTATACACACATACACATACACACACACACACACACACACACACACACACACACACACACACACACACATATATATACATATATACATATATATATATATATATATATAATATATATACTGTATATGTATACATATATATATATATATATATATATATATATATATATATTCACACACACACACACACACACACACACACACACACACACACACACACACACACACACATATATATGTGTGTGTGTGTTTGTGTGTGTGTGTGTGTGTGTCTGAGTGTGTGTGAATAGGTGTATATATACTGTATACGTATAATACATGTACACACACATATATAAATACATATATACACACACATACATACACACACACACACACACACGCACGCACACCTATATATAAACTAACACACACACACACACACACAATGCACTACTCACTCATTACAACCGATCTATTCCTGCTCATTCACGTTACATATTACAGCTACTTCAGGCGACTGACGACCCTTCTCGCCCTCAAGGTTGAGTGTTGTAACCACGCCCTTCGTGTGGGCAGGTCTGGCTCCTACTTAAGATCCGCTGGCGACGCTGTAACGCCACAGCCTGAACTCCTCTGGACGCCACAACACTAGCTATTTCACCATGAAGTCGGTGAGTAAATGTTTGTTTTCTTTTCGTTTTGTAGATGTCTTGTAGCGTCATGTGTTTAACATGTAGCGGAAATCTTGTTTTTCGTATGTTCAGCCGAAAGGAGGTCACACACACACACACACACACACACACACACACACACACACACACACACACACACACACACACGCGCCCAAACACACACACGCACACACACATGCATACATCCACACATACACACGCCCAAACACACACACACACACACACACACACACATGTATACGTCCACACATACACACGCCCAAACACACACACGCACACACACATGCATACGTCCACATATACACACGCACACACATAGACAGTGTAAATGTATCTATGTATACTAAGGTACACCCATATATCAAATCTGCCATGAATAAAAATCAAAACAGTAAATATTGTATTAAAAATCAAAACGTAGATATTATGACAAAGCGAAATATGGAAGGCCACCAACACCCCAAGATTAAAGACCATATTCACATATTATTAGGAACCAAACACGACCATCCCAAAATACAGACAGATCGAAGCGAAAGTCTCTCAACCAAATCCACTTCCAGATGCTCGTCCTGCTCCTCGCCGCCTGCGCCGCCGCCAGCTACGTGGCCCCAGTGCACCACCCGCACGTGGGCGGCCCCGTGGTCGTGCGCGCCCCCTCCCACGACTCCGCGATCATCCAGAGCCATCGTCTGGGCGGCAACTTTGCCTACTCCACCCACGAGGCTCACGCCCACGCCGTGATCAACCCGATCGTCGCCCACCGTCAGGTTCCCGTGGGCGTGTCCTTCCACCCGGGTCAGCCCATCGTGCACTCCGAGACCGACTACGTGTCCACGTACGTCCCTCGCTACGGCTACGCTCAGCCCCTCGTCGCTCGCAGCCACTACTAGGGGGCGAGGGAGAGGGCCAAGAGATGGCTGGTGCAACAAGTGCCACCTTTTCTTGCTTTCTCAATTACTGATTGACTCTCTTTATATTTTTTCTTCAATCTTCCCTCTTGTCCTCGTTTCGTGCCTTCTCTCTCCACCTGTGAGTTTTCACTTAGTTTCGTCCTGGTCGTTGAGCGTGATGTTCCCGGCTTGGCGACAGAGCCCTTCAGGGTTGGTCGCCCTGCCTTGTACAGCTGAGGTGTACAGGCCTGTGATTTATTTTTATGTAGTATATTTTGCAATAAAGCAATCTTGAAAATTGTGCGTGTTTCATTGAAAGAAAGAAAATAAATATAAATGCGTGTTACTATTTAGCAGGACTGAG
>NC_061851.1:23829414-23834414 GCF_019202785.1 Penaeus chinensis | reverse complement strand
CGTGGGCGGCCCCGTGGTCGTGCGCGCCCCCTCCCACGACTCCGCTATCATCCAGAGCCATCGTCTGGGCGGCAACTTCGCCTACTCCACCCACGAGGCTCACGCCCACGCCGTGATCAACCCGATCGTCGCCCACCGTCAGGTTCCCGTGGGCGTGTCCTTCCACCCGGGTCAGCCCATCGTGCACTCCGAGACCGACTACGTGTCCACGTACGTCCCTCGCTACGGCTACGCTCAGCCCCTCGTCGCTCGCAGCCACTACTAGGGGGCGAGAGACAGGGCCAAGAGATGGCTGGTGCAACAAGTGCCACCTTTTCTTGCTTTCTCAATTACTGACTGATTCTCTTTATTTTTCTTCAATCTTCCCTCTTGTCCTCGTTTCGTGCCTTCTCTCTCCACCTGTGAGTTTTCACTTCGTTTCGTTCTGGTCGTTGAGCGTGAAGTTCTCGGCTTGGCGACAGAGCCCTTCAGGGTTGGTCGCCCTGCCTTGTACAGCTGAGGTGTATGGCTTGTCATTTTTTTAAATTCATTGTATAGTTTTTATTCAATAAAGCAATTTTAAAAAATGTTTATTTTTATGATACAATGATTGGTATGCTGTTATTGCGGTCGTTGCAATATCTCTGTTAAAGAATATTTATACATATGATACTCTTACTAAGATTAGTTTGATATTTTATTTAACAAGTTTGTACAGTTTATTACTGTACAAAATTGAAGAACTGAAATAATGTTTAAGTAATTGTAAAAGGTATATATACAATACATACAGTCGAGATGGTTAATCAGCAGTGTAGATGCACATACACACATATACCTATATCTGTACTTGCACACGTACACACACACACACACACACACACACTGATTTTTTTTTTTTTTTTTTTTTTTTTTTACAGCCATTCATTCCACTGTAGGACATAGGCCTCTCTCAATTCACTATTGAGAGTTTGTATGGCAGTGTCAACCTTGCCCGATTAGATGCCCTTCCTAATCAACCGCAGTTCGGCGCGCTAACACCTGTGCCACGGCGGTGACTTCCCGTACGACACATGCGTTTGACTTCTCAACGCGATATGCCGTTTTCTCGGGCTTGAGCTAGCAGTCAGAACGCAGGCATTTTTACGACCGCCGCGACGGGGAATTGAACTCAGGATCACGAGGGTCAGAGTCAAGTGATCTAACCACTGGACCATCGCGGTAGTGTATATATATGTGTGTGTGTGTGTGTATATACATACATGTATACATATATATTCATGTATATACACACACACATATATATATGTATTTATATATACACACATATATATGCATATATATATATTTATGTATATATCTATACTTATATGCGCACACACACACACACGCACACGCGCGCGCGAGCGCACACACACACACACACACACATATTTTTTTTTTAATGTATATATATACTATATATATGTGTGTATATATATACATATATATAATATATACATGTATGTATGTATGTATATATGTATATATATGCATACATATATATTAACAAATATATTTATATGTATGTATCTCTACTTATATATATATATATATATATATATATATATTTACACACACATACACATGACTGCCGCGATGATCCAGTGGTTAGATTAGACCCTCGTGGTCCCGAGTTCAATTCCTCGTCGCGGCGGTCGTAAATATTCCTGCGCTCTGACTGCTCGCTCGAGCCCGAGAAAACGACGTTTCGCCTTCAGAAGTCAAACGCAGGTGTCGTAGGGGAAGTCGCCGCCGTGGCACAAGTGTTAGCGCGCCGAACTGCAGTTGATTAGGAAGGGCATCCAATCAAACAAGGGAGACACTGCCATATAACCTCTCAATAGTGAACTGAGAAAGGCCTATGTCCTGCAGTGGAATGAATGGCTGTTAAAAAAGAAAGAAAAAAAAATATATATATATAATAAGGGAGAGAGAGAGAAGATAAGAAAAGAGATAAAGAATGGTACTAATCGGCCATCCCAGTTTTTAACCTAAAATTGCAGATATTAAAGGAGCATAGACGTACCTTCGTCGAACCCGCCACCTGCCACCAAAACGTGTTGTGTAGTGTTGACACCAATAGTTTGTAACTGTTGGCATACCACTACGGCAAAGTTAGGACAAGGTGTATTCTCTGGAGACTATAACGATAAACTGTTTATTCTGTTAATTGTTCATAATAACGGTGTGTTTGTTTTGGAGCGTTCTAATATAGCAGAATTAATGTAGAGGTCTATAATACAATTAGATATGTAACTAGTTTCAAAGATATTGCAACAACAACTCGGGTCACTGCGGTTAAACTAAGCATTGCATATTAAATCTAAACAGCTTTTCCAGAAAGTTTGCTGGACGATTTAGTTTGTTTCAATTAAATGGCCTGATATCGCTGCCTGTTGACGGCACAATCATCCTATCTCCCGTGTTGAAATTACTACTGTTTAAAATTATATGTAATTCTCCAATACTCGTTTTTCTCTTTGGTGCAATTAATACATTGGTTTCATTTAATATATTACAGATCATATTCAAACATATATTTTGAAAAAAAAAAAAAAAAACTATCATCAATCTTTCCCTATACTTTCTGTGCAATAATCGAAGGAAAAATAACAAATATAAAGAAAAATCTTACCTTTTCCGCGATTTGACTCGCCTTACATTCAGGAATATGATTTAAATGTTCTGTTAATTCTCCCAAACAATATATAACCTGAATACATATAGTATTCAGATACGGTTGCCAGCTAAAGGGTAAGGCTTTAATCTCCATTTGTGTTGAATCTTATATGTTGCTACTTATCTAGAGATTATTATTCTCTTTTATTAATCATCATTTCGTATAAATTTGCTTTTTTCTTGACCATTTTGTAATATTTTGCTTTTTTTTTTTCTTGACTATTTTGTAATAATTTTGATAATGGTAATGGTAATGATATTAATAATAATGGTAATGATAATAATAATAATAATAATAAAAATAATAATAATAATAATAATAATAATAATAATAATAATAATAATAATGATAATATCAATAATTATAATAATAGTGATAGCAATGACAATAATATTTATGATAATAATAATGATATTTTTGATAATAACAATTATTATTTTAATGATATTAATAATTACTATTATCATATAATAATAGTGATGATAATGATCCTAATAGGAGTGACACTACTACAGCTACTACTACCACTACAAGAAATGACAATGATGATGGAGATGGTAAAAATGATAATAATAACAATAATGATAACAGTAATAATAATAGCACTAATAATATTGATAAAATATAATAAATAACAATGATGATAATGATAATGATGATGATTGATGTTGGTCAAGATTGTAATTGTTGTGATTATGATAACGATGATAATGATAATGGTGAGAATGATAAGGATAAGGATAACAGGATAAGAGGAATAAGGATAACAGCGATAATGACGGTGACGCTTATAATAACAATAATAACAATAACATGATAATGCTGATACTATTATGACACTAATAATATACTAGTACTAACAATGATGATGTCAGTAAATAGAAATAGTATTGATAATGGTAAGGTTTATACTGACAAACAACAATAAAAAAATAAAAGCAAAAGTAATAATAATAATAATAATAATAATAATAATAATAATAATAATAATAATAATAATGATAATGATAATGATAAAAATGATAATGTTAATGATAATAATAATAATGACAATAATAATAATGTTCATAATGATGATGATGATGATGATGATGATAATAATAATAATGATAGCAATTATGATGATAACAATAGTAATAATAATGATAATAATAATATTTCTTGTAATAATAAGACTAATAATAATAATAATGATAATAATATTAATAAAAATAATAATAATAATGATAATAATAATAATAAAAATAATAATAATAACAATAATAATGATAATTATAATGATAATTGTAGCGGGCCGTAGACTAAGTAGATTTTTATGTATCTGGTTGAGTTCGGGCTCGACCGCGAATAAGAATAAAATTATTCAGGAAAAGATTCGTCTGCAGTGAACAGATGTAAGGTTCCAGGCCTACGTCACGCTGCCACCACCCGATTAGTAGGTTCGGGAACCGTGTGTGTTGTGTATGGGGGTGTGAATGATGTAAGAGAAGAGGGTGGAAGGTAAATACAGAATGTGTGCTGAATGTGCAAGTGTGTAAATGTGAAAAGGGAGATAGCGTAGGCTGAGCGTCTGCGTGGACGTGTATGGAATAAAAATGCAAGATCATAGAATTCTTCCTCTTCCCTTCTGATTGAGCATCCACCTGCTGGAAGTGGGAACCCAGGTGTAGCAAAGTTATAATCTATTCTAGGATATCAGCTTAATATGCTCTGATTCATCTAGCCTTTTTACAGCCTTTCAGGGTTGCGAGATAGAGTAACCAGCAATGTGCTGTTTAGGAGACTCAAGCCCAAGAACGTTAAGCATTCAGCTTTAGTCAGACCCAGAACTTAACACAGATGTTCGTTTTCCTGACTGGGACTGAGTGAAAGTTCTATGACGGTATGATATTTATTTAACAGGTTACACTCATTAGGGAGGTTTACAAGTAATTCAGTCATGAGAAATTGATAGTTGCGTACATCACCAATTTAATCACAGCGGGGGTGATGTACGTGGAAATCAACACCAGATGTAAAAAAAATAACTCACGAACATTTACCCCTAAGTTGGCGTCCCAACCCCATAAGTATTTTTAAACAGAGTATAAGCACAAAAAAAAAAAAAAAAAAAAACACCAAACCCTAATTTAAACAAGTTAATCTCCAACCCAGAATGGAGATTAACAAACAAACAATATATATATATACATACATATATATATATAGTGCTGAGGAACTCTGAATAAAAACACTTGTGTAGTTAACGAGAGAAAAACGTGTACGAAGAAATTTACTTAGCGTCGGAAGCCAAGTAAAA
>NC_061851.1:23819414-23824414 GCF_019202785.1 Penaeus chinensis | reverse complement strand
TGTGTGTGTGTGTGTGTGTGTGTGTGTGTGTGTGTGTGTGTGTGTGGTGTTCAAAAAGAATAAGGTAATTACAGCACGGTGCTTATTATTAGTGACAGTAATAATATCATTAGTAGTAAAGTAAAGAAAAAAAATAATTACGCTTCTTCTTTTCAGAATAATATGTAAAAAAAATAAAGCGAAAAGATTCGGTATTCTGTTGTTAGATTTCGAAAACATCGAGAGGAATTGAGAAATGCGTTATAGATACGTCTGTGAAATCATTAAACTTTTATGTTACACTGGCAGGAAGCGAGGGAGGATGGCAAGGAGAGAGAGGGGAATATATATTTGTGTATATCTATATCTACCTCTATATCTATATTGATCTATCTGTATATACATTTATATATGTTTGTGTATATATATATACACACACATATACACATGTATTCATATATATATGTATATATGTATAAACATGCATATATATATATAAATATATATATATATATATATATATATATACCCATTTATATATATATACACACACATATATATATATATTGCATATATATTTATACATATATATCTATATAGGTATATATATACACACATACATATGTGCGAATATATGTACATATATTCGCACATATGCACACACACACACACACACACACACACACACACACACACACACACACACACACACACACAGACAGATGTGCGTACGCGCGTGTGTCTATGCATATGCATACATACATAAATTTGTATATATACATATAGAGCGAGAACAGTAATAACAAATGTATACAATAAGATAACAAAGAATACCAACAGAATGCAAAATAAAAATAGAAATTCAATAACAAGAACAAGAAGTAATCACACAAAACAAACAAACAGCAATTGAAGAAATCGTAAGAAAACTTCCTTTGATATCCTACACCTCTCCTCGCTCCTCTGCCGGGCCAAGAGACGCTCCAGACGCCAAGGTGACGAACGGGGACTCTTAAACGCAATGAGGAATCCCTGCAGTCCTTACGTGACCAACAGGGACTTCCCTATGTCTCGTAGAACGTTTTAGGGGAAAAAAAAAAATGTGTGTTTTGTGTTGTGGTTCTGCTCTTTGTCCTTTTTCTTTATTCTCCTCGTCTATCTGCTTCCTCGCGTTCTATTTTTTTCTTATCCTTCAACTCTCCTCTACTACTTATTTTCCTTTCTCTTCCTATTTTTTTTCTTCCTGCATTTTTCTCACTCTCCTCATCCATCTACGTTTTCTCCTCCTCCTACCTCTTCCCATTCTCAACTTCCCATCTTTCCTCCTTCTTCACTTTCATGCGCTCTTACTCCTCATTCTGCAACGCCTTACCCTCCTCTTTTTTCCTCCCATTTGTTTCGTCTTCATACTTTTCCTCTTCTGTCTACTTACTTCATTCTCCATCCTTCTACCTGTTTCCATTTCTTTAATCTACCTTGTTTTACTTCCTTCATTCATCAGCTTTTCCTTATCCTCCTCCTTCTCTAAACCTAGCATCTTTCCCTCACCCTAATATTCTTCCACATTCTCCTCCTATTCTCCATCCTCACCCTTCTACTCTTCCTCGTGTTCTTACTCTTCCTCCTCTTCTTCCTACTCAACCATCTCCTTTCTCTCTCCCATTCCTGACACAACGTAATTTCGAAACAGAAAACTTCCTTCCCCAAAACAGACAAGTTGAAGTAAATGTCTATAGTCTGTGGAGAAGTGTTTTCGGTTAAACTTACCCCTCTTTCTCTTTTCAGCAACTTCGAAACATCCTTACGCCTCTGTGCATGAATATTTGACATTTGGCTTTCGCCGTATGTGCCCAGCAGCTACGGAGCTCCTTAATTATTCTCTTAGTAGTGTGTCAGTCATTGTATACATACACACACACACACACACACACACACACACACACACACACACAGACACATACACATATATATTATCCAAAGAGAGAGAGAGAGAGAGAGAGAGAGAGAGAGAGAGAGAGAGAGAGAGAGAGGCAGAGAGAGAGAGAGAGAGAGAGAGAGAGAGAGAGAGAGAGAGAGAGAGAGAGAGAGGGAGGGAGAGAGGGAGAGAGAGAGAGAGAGAGAGAGAGAGTTTAAAGTTTAAAGTTTAGTTTTGATTCCATTTATTACAATGGATATTCTTGGTGTGACATACTGTCTGTTTCATTTTGCTTCTAAACTATCCCCTGTGTGCAAGGAATGGCCGGGGTTACCATCCACTGGCGGCGAGGGATTTGAACGCAGGTCATCAAGATTGCTAGACGAGAACGCTACCGCTGCACCACACACAGAGAGAGAGAGAGAGAGAGAGAGAGAGAGAGAGAGAGAGAGAGAGAGAGAGAGAGAGAGAGAGAGAGAGAGAGAGAGAGAGAGAGAGAGAGAGAGAGAGAGAGAGAGAGAGAGAGAGAGAGAGAGAGAGAGAGATTAATGTGTATGCAATTATTATATATACATGTATATATATATATATACATGTATATATATATATATATATATATATATATATATATATATAAATAAAGAGAAAGAGAGAGACAGAAAGAGAGCAGTATCGATTTTTTTTTAATTTATTCTGATATATCTATTTAAGGCAATATGAATCACCATCTCTACTAGAGAAAGGAGAAGAGATGATGATGATAATAATACTAATAGTAATAATAATAATAATAATAATAATAATAGTAATAATAATAATATAATAATAATGATAATAATAATAATAATAATAATAATAATAATGATAATAATAATATTAATTATAATAATGATAATAATAATAATAATAATAATAATGATAATAATAATGGTAATGATAATGATAATAATAATGAATATTATAATAATAGCAATAATTATAATAAAATAATAATAATAATAAAAACAATAATAATACCAATAATAACAAATAAATAATAAAATGTGGTGCGTAAAATCTTATGATAACGTTATGACCATTGAAATGATTATGCTTATCATTAACATTATTATCATCATCATCATTATTTTTATCATTATCATTATTATTGTTAGCATTATCATTATTATTGTCATTATAATTATGATTATTAATTTCATCACCAACTTTATTACTATCATTATCATCTCTATTGTCATTATCATTATTATTATTATTATTACTATTGTTATTATTATTTTTATTATTATCATCCTTGGTGTTATCATCATTGTTATTATAATCACTACTACTATTGCTGCTTTTATTACTGTTATTATGATTATCATTATTGCTGTTATTGTTATTATTATTATTATTATTATTATTATTATTATTATTACAATTATTATCATAATCATTATTGTTATTATTATTATAATTATTATCGTCATGATCATTATCATTAATATTATTACTTTTATGATAATCTTTATTATTTTTCATCATTATTATTACTATTATAATCATTATTAGTTTTATTTTTTATTATTCTATGAGTTTATTGTAATTGTTATTATCATTATTATCATTATTATTACTAATATCATCAATCACTATTATTGTTATGATAATAATTGTTCTTATCGTTATCACAATCATTACCATCATCAGCATCATCACCATCCTCAGTTCTATGATTATGATGACAAAGATGATGATCATAATGTTAACGAAAAAATAATTACAACAACCACAATGATAATGATAATAATAATGATAATATCAATAATATTGATAATAATAATAATATTGATAATAATAATGGTAATAATGAAAATAATTATTATGATAATCAAAAAGATCATGATGACAACAAAAACATTAAAAAAGTAATAATTATGATAAAATAATACACTTGCTGTAACTGTAACTGACATCTTGTTTTTTTTTTTTTTTTTTTTTTTTCTTTTTTTTTTTTTATTCTGATGAAATGGAGATATAATCTCGCTAGCTACTTTTATCTGACACATATGATAGTTCATATTTTCCTTGTATTTGTCAGTGCATATCAAGGCTTTGATACATTATCTTTATATGTTTATGGTGTAAGGTTATCTAAACGCCAAAACCCCCTCAAACACCACGAAATCGAATATTTGATACTCTTTATGATAATGAATGTTTATAAATTCCTGAATATTTATTTTGTAGTTTATCGTAATATATAATTAATAAGAATGATATATGACGTCATAATAACATACAGCAAATCCGAGGTGAAAAGTGCCAAGCTCAGCCCTTTTCAAGATGGACGCAAGGCACTATGGAAGTGCAAAAAGAGGCTGGATATCACCTGGTCGATGGTATAGAGATACATAAGGTGGGAGGAGGAGGGCACCCTGAACGACCGCCCTCGTTCCGGATGCCCCTTCACCTATGCAGCTAAAATTCATATAAAGAATTGCCGTTCCTGGTAACCAGTAGCACGGTAAAGAAAATGACTCATTACAGAACGTTGAACACGCGACATGACCAACGTCGCCTCCAGCTTGCCCAGCAATATGTGGAGACCGCCGGGGAAGCTCCAATGCTGGATGAGAGATAACGGGGGTAAATATCACACAGCACATGTACTGGGAGTAAGTTCTTAGACTTGGAACCACCCAACTAGTAGTTGCTGGAATTGAAACAAGCAAATATGTATTTTTTTGCTCAGCTGATCGAATGCGACTCCTCAGAGAAACGCCACGACTGATGGAATAATAATAGCGAAAAATGTGATCTGATTTCAGATTTGTTTATCTATACAATCAGACTCACTTTAATCATCAATAGGAATATGACGCCAGATAAATTCAGGCGGTAGATAATATCAAACAATCAATCTTTATTAATGTATTTTTTCTTCAGTAGCAATGTCCGTAGAAATACTGATCTATATGCATCTAAAAAGGATTTTAATCTTATTAGGATATTAAAGTAAATATACTAAATTCACCGATAGTGACCTATATGCATAGCGACCTATATTCATTGAAAGATATTGGCTATATATATGCAATAACTACTGTAACTATATATATAC
>NC_061851.1:23776914-23811914 GCF_019202785.1 Penaeus chinensis | reverse complement strand
TATATATATATATATATATATATATATATATGATACACACACATATATACACATATATGTGTTTGTGCAAATATACATATATATATATATATTTGTATACGTTATATATGTGTTATCATATATATATATATATATATATATATATATATATATGTGTGTGTGTGTGTGTGTCTGTGTTTATGTGTATGTGTATGTGTATGTGTATGTGTATGTGTATGTGTGTGTGTGTGTGTGTGTGTGTGTGTACGACTGTACGTGCGCGTGCGGGCGTGTATAATTATATATATATTTATATACGTTATATATGTGTGTTATCATATATATATATCTTCATATACGTTAAATATATATATATATATATATATATATATATGAGAAAAACTCATTATATTTATTGAAATTGAGACAACAGTTTCGGAGTCCTGAAGATGGAATCCAGGGGGACTCCTAAACCGTTGTCTCAATTTAAATAATTTTTTTCTACTACATTATCAACATGGTACCATTTATTTATATGTATATATACATATATATATATAATAATATATATATATATATATATATATATATATATATATATATATATGTACATATACAGACATGTATGCATATATATGTACATACATACATGTATGTATAAATATGTATATATAGATATGCATACACACATTATATATATATATATATATATATATATATATATATATATATATATATATGCATACCATTTATATATTTATATATATATATATAATATATATGTGTATATACATATATGTATGTATATATATGTATATCTATACATACATACATACATTATATATACATACATACACTCTTTCCATATATATAGTATATGAATGCCGTATCCTACTATACGTACATATAAATTGGAAACTCACTCAAGCGTTTATTATGTTATCCAAGCTGCAATATGCCACTTTATTAGTCATGAAAAAAACATATCGCCATCCTTTATTTTCCCCTCCTGCTACAATATGTCACGTTATTGGTCATAAAAACGTTAATCCTTCATCAGGCAGTGTTACCAGACCAGTTGAGAAACATGCAAATGTACTGAAGGTGGTTATTGGCTTCAGCTGAACAGAAGAGACATAAAACTCTTTGAAATACTAAATGTTATAACCATAGCGGATATTTTTCTTATAGAAAAATAGGGTGGAGAAACTGAAGAAAATATGAATATATGATATTTCGCGTATCTGGAAACTTTTAGCTTTGGCCTTTATATCATATTCGATTTTCTTAAAATTCCTAAATATCTTTGAATTTTACGTGGTTTCAAGTACCATTTTAACCATTAAATCTATACTCCCTTTTTATTTATTTATTCACTTTTTTATTAATACCATTATTTCATTTACTTCCTTATCATTATTACTATCTGCATTATCATCTTCAGTAATATTGTTGTTATTACCAGTTTATTATCATTTGGTGTTTATCAATATCAACATTATCATTGCCATTATCAGTATTATTATTGTCCTTATAATTATTATTATCATTACCATCAATATACTTTTCTATACAGGGCTAAGATACACTTACGATGTTAGTGTTTGCACGATGAAGAAAAAAAAAATTAAAATACCAGCGTTATATATATATTTTTACATTACCAATTTGTCGACCAATCACCAATCGTTGTCAACCTTTCTCGACAGAAAATAAAATAAAAGAGAGATCTGTAAAAGATAAGAACTTTGGCTGCTATATACACCTATAATCGTTGGACTACCTAAAACTAGCTGATTCCAGGCTAGATATCTCTTCCAAGCATACATAATCAATTAAACTACATATATGGAATCATAGAATATCTAATATACCTCTGCTATGTAAGAATTGTATTATCCGTTCCGAAAAATCCATGTGTTGTATGTTGTCACTTATAAAAAAAACAAAAACATACTAGACGTATTAAGCTACGGTAATATTTTACGTACATAGAGATGCTAATACTACCGATTCCAGCCATATACGGATCTACATGCTCATTTACATACATAATTTCCAATATATTTACATACATAATCCAATACATATTTACATACACTGTTACATATTTATATCAATATGCCCGTACATACTTTACACAAACATTTACGTATGTTAAATCCATATTTGCCTACGTTTTCACATTATTGCATACATAATTAAAAGCACGTATATTTTTCCACAGATATATATAGATGTGCTGTTTAGAGAAACTTTATACAAGCTACTTTCCTCTCCCTGGCTTGAAATAGTCAATGCCACGTTAGACGCTCCCCCCCCCCCCCTTCCACGCCCACACGCCCATTCACCCGATCTCCGTGCGCGTGCATTTACCTCCAGACCATCCGTTTCCTCGTCGTGGTTTACGGTGTCGATGTTTTAGGGTAAATCCCTTATTCTTTGTATTAGTAACGACATGGTACGTGTTGAGTACACTATATGGCAAATAAAAAATATTTGTATTATTTAATTTAACCCTTCATACGCGGTTATTTTTAATGCTTGTTATTATTTTTTTAATCATTTAAGTGTTTCTTGTTCATACACTTGATATTTTATAGTGATTTCGTGCAGTGTATGCATCCGTCAAACAACACAGGAAACAATATAACTTGCTACGAAAAGACAATTGAATAAATCAAATTCTCATATCGGGATCACTACGTAACTTTGCATTAGATACCCAAAAACTGTATATAAGAAATACACTTCAAATTAGTCCAATATGTATTCATGGTCTATGAAAGGACAGGCATCCAATAAGAATATCATTCTTTGAATCTCTTTCGATTTTTAATATTTAGTATATGTAACATATTGATATAACAGTCACCAATCTGTTCTTAATCCAGGATGCTGAATGAGCCTTCCATTAACTAACAGTCCCTAATGAATCCATTCAGAGGCAAAAGCCTTGTCAAAAACCTTTTAATTGGCAAAGTAATTCCTTCCACTGAGTCTCAGTTTATTATATCAATTCCACATTACTGGGTTTCGAAAGACTGGTTCCCTTTGTGTGAATAGAAAGTTGGGAAATTGTTCCAGACCGCTGAACTCATTTAAAATTTAATCTTATGCTAGTTGTCTGTCAGAATTCAGAAGAATTATATTTCAGGGTACTTCATAAGATATGAAGTTATTTGGGCGCTCGCTCACTCACTCGCTCACATTCACTCGCTCATTCAGCGACTCACTCGCTCACTCACTCATTCACACACACACACACACACACACACACACACACACACACACACACACACACACACACACACACACACACACACGCACGCACGCACGCACGGACGCACGCACCCACACACACACACACACAGAGAGAGAGAGAGAGAGAGAGAGATGACGCCAGTACAAATGAATGTATCTGAATATTAATGGTCAGTTATGCTTATGATAATAAAACACACACACACACATTTATACATATATGTATGTATGTATATATATATATATATATATATATATATATATATATATATACGATAATCTGAAAATATATGAAGCAGTCGGTTGTGGTAAAAACTACAAATCAGCAAAAAATAACTGACAGTAGGTATGATTTACTGCATAATTAAAATAATGAAATACGAGATAATAATTGTATTTACTATAACTGCAGTGAAAGTGATGATTATAGCAATACTGAAAATGATAATTATAGCGATAATTATTACAATTCTCCTCTTAATAACAATGATAATAGTCATAAATAGATATGAGTTTCAGTATAGTATATGGAATATGCTCACAGTGGTGATACTGACGATTATAATGATTGATGAATCATAATAATTACCATTATTACTAGTGGAGACGTAAAAGAGAAGGGAAAAATATATATTCTGGATTTTTCAGTGTTACGTATTTTTAACAGGAAAATCCTAAACGTACAGTCAGGTGAGACAATGCATTTAGTGGGTCATGCTGTCTCCTTGTTTACTTTTTTCTCTCGGAATGTTACTTGCTTAGACTTGGTTCGAGTCTTAGTCAGGAAGGGTGCTTACGTTTATTCATGACATGTGTTGCTGCTTTATTAATCCTACACTTGTTATCTCGTGAAAATTACATAAGACTAAATATCCTATATTTCTATCATCGAGAATTATGTAAATTAAACTAGAACTAAATTTAACAAGAATTACTGTGAAGTATGAAAGATGGAATAATGCAATGCCGCTCCCTGACCAGGCCTCAAACCTAGGTCACTCTGAGTACGAGACCGGAGGCCAGTACTAATTCAACCATGCCACGCGACCCACGAAAAGGATTGATTGATTGATTATTTTTTAATCATCTGCCGCGTCAACAGCTAAGGTCATTAGTGGCGAACACCTTGTTAGATTGAAATGTTAAAATATTTAAAATATTGAATAAATGTCTTGTAAATAACAATAAATATGATATTAAAAATCTAAACATAAATATTATGCTCTATATGTATACAATTATTAACCGTATTCGTGTTAACAAATGTAGAAAAGGTATGAATGAGAATGGATATCTTCACAATACAAGAGATATATTTGACCGGTTTCGATTATATCTTCGTCAGATATACATACATCAAAGGAATTATATATATATATATATATATATATATATATATATATATATATATATTTATATACTCTAAGATATGAGCTGACGAAACACCTGACGACTGTGACCTCACACCGGTCAAATACATCTCTTGTATTGTGAAGATATCCATTCTTATTACATTAACATTATGCATAATTAAATTTATCTATGTCATAATCCTCCCTCAATACAGTGTACATGGGGGAGACAAGTACATACGTCTTTGGTCTGAGAATGTTACACATCTTTCTACCGTTAATGGCTCTTGGCATCCCTCACAGCGTGCTTCACTTTTAGCCATCAACTGCCCATGAATCTGTCTTGTGTTCCCGATTCTCAACCTTGTTAATACAACTTCTACTTGTCGGTTGGGATGGATGATGGTCACCCAACTGCCAAAGTCATCTCTAATCTCTCGCAGTTTGTTTCTAGATTTATGCCTCCATTGTCCCCTCCATTTATAGCGAAGACAACTCCTGATGCTGGGTTTCAAGTCAGTGTGTAGGAGAGGAAAATGAGCATTGGCCTTCCGATCAGCTCCCTCATTCCCACTGATACCAACATGCGCTGGCACCCAACACAGTTATCTAGTTACGTGCTGACATCAGTACAAGCCAATCATGTACCTCCCTCACCACTGGATGTGATAAATTTAAGTTCTTTATTGCTTGCAAGGCACTACGAGAGACAATAAATTACGATAGAATGGTTCGTTAAGATCCCTAGTCATCTTGACTGCTGCAAGAATGGCATGTAACTCTGCTAGAGAAAGACTGCGATATGCAGTCTTCCTTCTGGTCACTGCTGCAAAGCCCACACCATTTTTAGATTTCGAAACATCCGTGTATATATTGCATCTGATTCTTAATACTTTGAAGTATGTTGAAGAAATCTCTCTCTGACTTTTGCTTCGGATCTCTCCCCTTTCCCAATTTCGATCAAGTCCAGCTCGACTTGATTAGTCCAAGGGGGGACTTGGGAAGTTCCAACAGCCAGAACCTTAATGAGTTTTAAATTAATATCTTCCACAAGATTCCTCATTCTCTTACCATAGGATCGGCTATCCCCAAGAGGGTTGGAAACCAATCTGGATGTAGGAGATCCCGGAATTCTTGGTAGTCTCATGTAGTAAATCAGGTTCATATAGTCCCGGTGTAATGAAAAAGGTGGTTCTCCACTTTCTGTAAAGATTCTGTGAGCTTCACACTAAAAGGAGTGTGCAACTAGGATCTACCTAGCACCATAGGCATTACCTATCTACTCATACATGAGTAATGATAGCGAGGTTTTACTCCCCACGGGGAGTGTGTGTTCGAAGCCTGGTCACGGAGGATTGTTATATATCTATATCAGTGCGGCATTGCATTACTCCATCTTTCATATATATACACACCTCAGTATATCTGACTTCGGTTTCGAATTTCTAAATCAATATCCACCGAGTGCCCACGGGGCATGTGTGTAAAACCTCGCTATCATTACTCATGTGTCAGTAGATAGGTAATGCCTATGGAGCTAGTTAGATTCTAGTTGCACACTCCCTTTGGTGGGTCGCAGGGCATGGTTGGTTTAGCCCTCCGGTCTCATACCCGGAATGACCCAGGTTCGAGGCCTGGTCAGGAAGGATTGTTATATAACTGTAAAGTATTTTTGTTCATATCTTAAAGGAGGGAAGAAAAAGGCATTGTGATGAGAAAAGCAATGAAAAAGAACAATTGTGATATTAACAATAAAGAAAATTACCAATAACTAGTTGTCAATAGCATCTATGACAGTCTAAAAAGTGATAAGCAACATGAGAAAACTTCTATCATCAGGAAAAGACAGAATAATAAATAAATATATATAATCCCTGTCAATATGAGACCAGCGTCTTCAAGTAATAGTAATAGTAATAATAATAATAATAATAATAATAATGATAATAATAATAATAATAATAATAATAATAATAATAATAATAATAATAATAATAATAATGATAATGATAATAATATTAATAATACAATATCAGTAACCATACAAAACAACAGCAAAAGCCAAAAGCCATAAATACGATGACAATTTCCTTCAGATTTAAGGAACCCATTTACAAACTAAATGTACCGAATGTATGCCTTTGAGTAGAGACGATTAATTTGATAGTTCGCAAATGCCCTTAGTTTAATACGTGGAACAGAAAATACCACAAACACACACCTCACTTCATTCCCCTCAGTGTTCAAAATCGCAACCCATTAACAAAAGGCTTACCGAAATCAACACGAAGCCGTTCCGAATCCGTGGTAATTAATGAACCTTTCAGTTTAAGGTAAAAATCGTTTAATGAATCCATTCGCACGTAGAGACTTCATTAAAACTTTTGCATCCTTCGTTAATTCCGCTGAGAGGGTCATTCAGTACATCTCGTCACACTAAGCCGATGTATTAAAAGGTATAGAACACAGTGTAATGGGATAACGGGTTGTTGTGGGGGATTATCTGGATAGGTGTGACAAAGTGGGGATGGTAGATACAGCGAGTGTAGAATTGTAGATCAGTACTTGGTTCAAGTTAAAAAGAGGCTTCCCAGATTTCTATGCGTATTTGTACATGTATTCAGAGAGATAATTCTTTTTCTCTTTCTCTCTCAGTGTCTATCACACACACACACACACACACACACACACACACACACACACACACACACACACACACACACACACACACACACACACACACACACACACATTCTCTCTATATCTCTCTCTTTCTTTCTTATACATAGATCCACAAGCACAGTCAGACACAGAAAAAAAAAAAAAAATACACGCCTATAAATAAACACACACCGGATATCACACTATTGACATCCCCCGTAAAGTCGTGTCTCATTCACATTCCTCTTAGACGGACCGTAATTGAACCTAAATAGATTTCAGTGGAGTGTGTAAACAGGGCGAGAACCAGCCACATAAGCAGAAACCTTCATTCTTATTTTTTCTGTTTCTTTTTCCTTCATCTCTTCTTTTTTTTATTCGTTACTGTTGTCTCTTCACCTTCTGTTCTCATGTAGTTACTATGCTGAACTTGTTTTTGCTATGTCCAGACAGTGGTTTAATGGTGGGTAGTAATAACATTATCATAACAATGGAATTATATTAGAATACTGATGACGACAGTGATTATGATAATGGAAGTGACAGTGATCATGATAATGTTCATGATAATGATAATCATAAAGACGATAAAAAAAGGTTAATGCAAAAATGCACTGTTGGTAATAAATAACATCATATTCGGGTGTGTATAGTTTTACAATAATTATGACTGAAAACATTAATAAAATCAATACATGCAGTATTAAGTCTGCGGCAACGTATAAAAAAGCAAACCTAGGATTTAGTGGTTAACAATCCTCTGTTTTTTTTTTTTTAAGAAACGGTAAGAATGTCTTGACTGTTAGCAAACTTAAGTACACAGTTAACTTCAACCGCTGACAGCGAGTCTGCATGTGTCAGCAGTCATGGGCGAAAGTTTGAGGTCTAGATCAGTCGACGAAAGATAGATTTTACTTTTGGATTGGCAGTATTGGTAAGGATAAAATGATGGTAGATCGTTAGTGTATTGATAGTGGTAGGAGTAATACGGTATGAAAGTGGCGATGATGATGGTGATAGTGATGGTGATAAAAATTATAATGACGACGATGGCGATGATTATGGCAAAACAGCAATAATAATCATAATAATGATAATAACAAACATAAAGTTTGTAATGATAATAAAAAGAGTGGTAATGATAACACTAATATTATCATTGGCAATAATGATAACACTTGTGATAATAATTTAAAAATACCATTAGCGAAAGGGCAAAGTTATCCGAGTTTTGCTGCCTTTAACCCAAAATAATTTTCATCAACAATCTGAGATTCTGTCCTGGAGTATATTGGCAAAAATATACTTAAGTATTTTCCACTTTATGAAATATAGGTTCTTTTATATTCACACACAACAGAATCCGTTTGTCAATGAATCTGAAATCGATGCACGTAAACAAAGCTCTATGCAATATGTTCATAACTATCGTTGCAAAGTATAAAATGTTGAAGACTTTATGCAATGTTTGTTTTGACAGAGGATTGTAAACTACAGTGAACGTTCAAGGGTGGTAATGATCTACATCTACTACTGCTGCTGCTACAACAACTACAACAACAACTACAACAACAACAACAAGTACAACAACAACTACTACTACTGCTATGTCTATACCACCACTGCCATCATTACCATCGTTGTAAAGGGTTTGTGTTTTAGTGATGGTTTCACTATTTAGTTGTTCATAATTGTACGTATGTGTTGTGCGTATATGGTGTGTGTGTGAGGTGTAAGTGTCCCTTTGGTTCGCCTCCACCGTTCGGATGGCAGTTTCGACCCCACCAAAGCCTCATGTCAACCATTATCGGTGGTTGCCATTCTATGGTTTGCCACTCTACTCCGAGCTCCACACCTGAACACTTGTAAGTCTACTTTATTTAGTTTATATATTGTATGAGTATATATCTATATATTCAATTTGTGAATGGTGAATAAAATGCGGTGAAGTGCTGTGAAGTGATGTAGTAAAAATTAAGGCAGAAAACTATTTTTACGAACTATTTATTACAGCCTCTTTTTGCTGAGTTGCTTATATCTGCAACCCCTCTAGTGATGGCCGAGTAGCTGATATCTGCTGCCCCTTCTATTGGTGCTGAGTAGCTGACAACCGCAGCCCGCTCTACCAGTGACTATCTTGTGCTAATTCACCCCTGGTGCATGAGTTTTGGCTCGGATAGTTCGTCCTCCAACACTTCACTGACGGCACTCCTGATTCCCGTGTTTCACTTAGTGTATTTGTGATGTATAGTGTGAACAATATAAAATATGAAAATACAATTGTTTTAATAAGCCCGAGATAATCTATATCCCAGAGGATACCAGAATTAAAGAACCAAAGGTTTCTGCTTATAAGAACAAAGCAAAGAAACCACTGACAATCGTCATTATCATAATTATCATTGTCATCATCACCATTATCATTATCACTATCATTACCATTATCATTATTACCATTATCATCCTCATCAACATTACCACCACCATCACCATAACCATCACTACCGCCATCTCCTCACCATCATCATCATCATCACGCTAACATCACTTCCTACTACTACTACACTATTAATAAGGATAACCAAGGAAACAAAATACTAATAGTATCGAGGAGGGGTATAAATAATCATTGTAATAGACTGATAATAATATTGATGAAAATGATAATTAAGATGATAATGATGACGATGATAAAAATAGAAATATTTAAACAGTAACAACGATACCAACAACAAAATAATGGTAGTGGCAATGGTAATAGAAACAATTATATTCATACTGATAATTATTATTATTGTTAATATTACTATTGCTGTTATTGTTACTCTTAGTATTATAATTTGTTATAATTAAAACAGTATTAGATGATAATGAGAATGAGAATGATGCTGATGAAAATAATAAGGATGATAATTTGGATGATAAAATAAACATAGTGACAATGCCTATGACAATTACAGTGACAAAAGCAATAACAATAACGATAATAGTGAAAAGGACAAAATCAATGTATCCCAAACACACACACACACACACACACACACACACACACACACACACACACACACACACACACACACACACACACACACACACACACACACGAGCACAAGAACAAATAACCCAATACACAATCGCAAACACGAGGCCAATAACGGCACCCAAAAGCGCAGGATTTTGCATTTGCAGTTATTGATCGCACAGACGCGCCACCTGCTTCTGCTAAATCCAGCGCCCGAGTGAGTAGGTCCTGCCTGCTTATCTTGTGACAGGGAAGACCTTCGTATAACGTGACTTGGGTTGTCTCTTCTAGTATCGTGCTGGGTCACTTGGCGGGGTGTGACATGTCTTAAATTTAGGGTCGATACTATTTATACCAATCCGCGTGGCACACGTATTGATTTGCAAAGTACCTTTTTGGTACGAACCTTTTGGAGCAGAAACAGCCTTTATGTGCATGCATTAGAAGTAACAAACAGCATTTCAGTGTCACAAACGCGAAACATCAGAAGTTCTTTGAAACTTTTTTTGCATCATGAACTTCGCGCAGTTTCATATGGGAGTGTTTGAGAAATATTATCAAAGACTTTTGCAATATCAATCTCTTCTAAAAAAACATACAAACTTAATTTACATTCCTATCGATTTATGTCAGATTATATATGTACACACACACACACACACACACACACACACACACACACACACACACACACACACACACACACACACACACACACACACACACACACTCACACACACACACACACACTCACACACACACACACACACACACAGACACACACACACACACATACACACAAATATAAATATATATATATATATTTCACAATCTTCCTTGCATCAAAATTGAACTCGTTATAACCTTTAATACAGGAATCATTGATGACTATTTTACTCAAAATTCAAAAGACTTAATAAAGAATAACTTAAATCTTCCAGTCTTTCACTGCATATGATACCTGACCTACCATACATTGCAGCGTTCAGGAAGTGTAAAGTTAGAAGTGTGTTAAGGTCTCTTGATGAATGGCAGGCTTGGATGTTTAATAAGACATAAGGCTTAATAAGGCTTAAGCTGGAAAATCTAAGGGGAGCTATGAGTATGAAAGTAGTCATTTTGAGCATTTGAGAAACATTAACAAGTGTCCGCATGGAAGCTGTGGCACATTCATATTGTTCAATGCTGCACACGCGATATCTGTGTTTTAAGTAGGAGGTTCAGGCCTTGCTAATTTCAGGAAGAATAAAAAGAGAAACATCGAAGTTTAAAGGAAACATGTTCATATTCTTTTGCGAACTGCTTGATAGCAATTTGTTACATTTTGGTTATATTATGTATATATTGTGTTACCTGTTGCAATCTGTCACAACTTGTTAGTTCAAGTAAGCATTTTAAGGGGGGGGGGGGGGAGATTAACCTGGCTGACCCCAAATATTTTGAAGAATTTTCATTGAATTTGATAATGTGTAAAAAAAAAAATGAGATCTTGATGTTGCCCGATTTTTTGGGGTAAAATAAAATTTAAAATCAAGATCTCCTGGGCTTGTTCATTGACACTGCAAACCTTTTATTCCAAGCAAAATGTCCGTGATTTGTCAATCCTCGCAAAAATCTAAATCATTTCCTGAAGACAATATTGTTTTTTAATATCCCCTAAAGGAAATATCTATTACGTGTAATACGAAAGAAGTCAATAGAAATACAAAGAGATCTTGAGACGCAACACTGAAATGCCATTATGTCCATAAACGATGATTTTGCTTCACTTTCCTCCGTCAACGCAGTCTTCATGGTTCAGCGACGGCTTGAAGAGACTGCTGGGAACGCATTACTATTGAAAATCATTCGAGAGTACGACGAGATCCTTTTTGATCTGTGCCACCGTAGTAAAGAATCTCTATTACGTTTTGTTTTTCTCTTTATCATCATTGACATTAATATTGACATTGACATTAACATTAACATCAATATCATCATCATCATCGTTACCATCAACATCATCGTTATCATCATCATTATCATCATCATCATCATCATCATCATCATCACCATCACCATCACCATCACCATCCATCACCATCACCATCACCATCACCATCACCATCACCATCATCATCATCATCATCATCATCACCATCATCATCATTTCTTTTTCCTGTAATCAGCCATATAAACATGTTAATATTCCCATCATATCCTGTTACTATTTTTTTCTGTACCTTTTGAAAAACGCATCCCCCCAGAAACATTCACCATTCAGTTCAGGTGACATACGAATCATCCCCAATTGCTTTTATAGCATGGTAGCTCCCATTAACCTATATTGCTATTAGTGCAGAACGTGGCCTCATATGCAATGCTTACGACGCCGAAACGCTCTGCGCTTTAGAACGACACATCGCCACACAAGACTCCTTTCTCCCTCGGGGGATTTCGTCCTTCACATTGCAGTTACTGTGCATTTACTGTGAATGCAAACGCATACACTTTAACCTTATAACACATCCATGATGTCTATACTTAAGCAAGTATACTGTTTTATGTTGAGCTAGTAGTAATGTGTATTTACTGTGAATACAAACACAATAACGTGCACTTATTGTGAATACAAACACAAATACAGTAGTCTGCATTTACTGTGAATACAAACACAATATCTTGCAATCACAAACACCGTAACCTGCATTTACTGTGATTCTCGAAACCAAGCTGAGTGATATAGCTTAAGGACAAAGCCCTTCTAAAGTCGTAAAGGGAATGATACCCTTCACATTCGGGTTATATCATTCTGAGGAACTGAGTATATAACGAGTCTCGTGCTACCGAATGTAATTTCTTCTCGAATTGTAATCGGCACAGAATAGTTAGTTTGATTCGTGCAACATACACTGGCGTTGTTTTTCGAACTGATAGTCTGAATCGTTGAGGTTGTTTGTTATATACACGATCCTTGTTTCCCAGTCTGAGCAAAAACGGACCCTAGCGGCAGCGTCGATCTCTGGGTGTGCATTTGAGATCAGCTCATGCAAAAGGAGGAGCAGGGCGAACATGATAACCTGACTGGGGAACGCCCGAGATCACTCTTGTACAGCTAACAGAACAAAGCAGATGACGTGACCTCAGCCTCTCTTGACCAACAGTAGGTGTGAGTGACTATCATCATCGACCGTTAAATCAACTGCTTAACAATGAGAAACTAATTGAAAAAAGTTTCTCTAACCTTGTTTTCTTTTTCGGCACTGTGTCAATCCAAGATACTTGTTGTCTGTAAGCTCTCACCCCTCCAATTATACCTGACCTTTGACGACATTATCTTCTGGGGTCCAGTAGGCTAGCCTTTTACTATCATCTTCCCTCCTCACAATGCGTCTAATTTATCTCCATTTTCTCTATCTTCTATCACCTCCATGGTGTTTATTATTTAAGCAAGTATACTTTTCTATGTTGAGGTAGTAGTAGTTGATTGACCCGCAGTATTTAGTTTTTCTCTTTAAGATACACGGTTCGAGATTCATACTTTCAAGTATTCTAGGAATCTTGTCGTTCGAAACGAGAGTCCATCGACGTCCATGCCATCAGTGTGACCGGAGTTATTGAAATGTTTCATGCTCGTTACTCACTTTTTCGTCGGTGCAGAGGAGAGGAAAGGGTATTTCGCAATTCGCAATGAACATATATTCGTATATAAAGTCGATATCCGTGAAACAATGAAAAAAGAAGAGCGAAAAGAAAAAAACAACAAACAGATCCATAATACATAATAAAGACTGCACAAATTAATTCATATGACCAGCAATCTCATTGTGAATACGTAAGGACTGCATTAGTAAAATCAAGTCAGACAACTAATGTTCCGTTAGGATTAACTACATAATTGGCCATCGACAGGGAGCAGGTATCTCTCTCGCTGCTGCTATAACGAGGGGAAGCGAATAATATGCAGATATACGGTTAACACGAATCGAAACATCACGTACCACTGGCTGTGTTCATCCGTCATTAACAGCAGTGATTCCACAGCCGATGTGGAACAAATGATCCGGCAGTAAATTTGATGTAGATATTCATGTTGAGCCAATCGGTGCCGTATAACTCTGGAACTCTGTTATGAGCACCAAATGGAATTACACCTAATACACAGTTATCTCAAGCATATTTCTTAGTAATGGTATAAATACATCATCTGAAATCATCTTTAAGCATTCACATTGCACGCGCTTGCCTGCACACAAACACACACACACACACACACACACACACACACACACACACACACACACACACACACACACACACACACACACACACATGTATATAAAGGCGAACAGGCATTTAGGCATACATATGCGTACATCTACGTATGCATATACAAGTGTATATATTTATAACGGACAACCACACACAGGAAAGAAATACTTTGAACTATTTCTCTCTTTGTTTTTTGTTGCGTAATCGAGTTAATATACTAGCATTAAATTAATTATCTGGAAAACTATTGTTGGATTTTAAAACGTTTACAAAAACACGTAAATCTGTGATTATAGACAGATGTAGATGATAGACAAACAATAAATGGATAAACAGAAATGAATAAATATATTGATACACCAACAGACAGAAAGGGAAATGAAAGGGATAATAATTTATTATAAAAAATAAAAGAAAGAAAGAAAAGAAAGAAAGAAAAGAAACGAAGAAGAGTAAGAAAAAAATAGTAGAATTCCCAGAACAAATTAGGAGAAACAAGAAAACAAACAAATAAAATAGTCTCGAAGAATGTAATTGGTAATGAGATGAGTATAATGAGCACGGAATTTACATGCCTTAATGCTATTACTAAAACGATAATTGCTTTACCTTTCAACATCCGGTCATTATAGAATGGAATTATGGTAATAGTACATGATAGTGTCTTCTGCATCAGATGTGCTACATGCAATAGTACAGACGTGTAGTGGGTGCACCAAAAAAGGTAAAGAATAAATAAATGAATAGATAAGTAAGTATATATCACTTTTACGTTTATAGAAAAAAACTAGTGTGTGTGGAGAGCATTGGTTATGGTGAACACATTGATATTAATATCGAAATGTTTAATCGAGATAAAGAATGTGAATGTGTACGCGCGCGTGTATGTGTGTGAGAGAGAGAGAGAGAGAGAGAGAGAGAGAGAGAGAGAGAGAGAGAGAGAGAGAGAGAGAGAGAGAGAGAGAGAGAGAGAGAGGCCAGTTCCGAGAGTTAATTAAATTTTTTTTTTCTTTAATTTTAATAACTTTGATAGCTCGAATTAATTACGGTTTTTGAAATCGCCATGATATTTGTCTACTGATCTCTGCAAAAATTGTCTCTACAATGAATGAAACATAGAAAAACTAAAGCTGAATTAATAACTACGATAAATGAAGTTCATGTTTTTGCCAGCATTATAACATAAAGATTTATACATATATATATATGTTTATATATATACATATATACATACATATATATATTTATATATATACATATATACATACATATATGTTTATATATATACATATATACATACATATATATATGTTTATATATATACATATATACATACATATATCTATGTTTATATATACATATATACATATATATATGTTTATATATACATATATACATACATATATATATGTTTATATATATACATATATACATACATGTATGTTTATATATATACATATATACATACATATATGTTTATATATATACATATATACATACATAAATGTTTATATATATACATATATATATATATACATATATATATACATATATATACATATATATATACATATATATATATATATATATATATATACAGAGAGAGAGAGAGAGAGAGAGAAAGAGAGAATATAGACGAGAAAATAGTAAACTGAAAGAAAAAATTCTGTAAACAAAGGTTATCAACAAACTCTCACAGGCTACTTACCATACAGAATATTTCCTTTATATTCTTATATTCTCTACACGGAGAAGAAGTACAGACTGGCCTCATTTAACCTCCAAGATATTGTGTCTTAGCTTGTACCTCACTATGAGTATATTATGATAACCTTGAGTATGAGGCAGGTGAGGAGTCTCTTTAGGAGGGTAGCCTAGTTTCAAGAACGAACGACGCAGGTACTAGGGTCACAGATGCGGAGGAACAGCGAGGTGGTAACACCTCTCTTTACATGGAGAGGATGGTATGAGAACTGTATGTACATACCATTATGCATAGGCTTCCTGTATATGGAGAAGAGAGCAATGAAGAAGGGTCTCCAAGAAAGGGAGCTTGTTGTCAGCCTCCCGCTCCACCTTGAAACGGATGGAAGGAGAGAGTTCAGCTGCGTCAGGAAATCCGAGAACAGGCAGTGTCATGAGCAAAGAGAGCAAAAACGTCGTCGACATAGCTCAGCCAAACCGACGGACGAAGGGAGATGGAATTCCCGCCACCATGCGCATTGTCGGCCCGATCCTCCGACCTGACCTGACCTCCCTTCGCTTCCGTTCGTCTGTCCTCACCTGCCCCTTATTACCGTGCTACCTCTCCTCTCTCTCTTTTATACCCCCTCCTCACCCTTTCCTCTTCAGACCTGATATTGGAATCCAGGTAGATTACGAAACTGTTGTCTCATTTTCAGTAAATCTCTGTGGGTTTTCCACCATAGTATCAACACGAAAGAGTGTGTTACTATTCATATATATATATATATATATATATATATATATGTATATGTGTGTGTGTGTATGTATATATATATATATATATACATGTTGATATATATATCTGTGTGAGTGTACACACACACACACATATATATTAGTGTCTGACCTTGTCCCTCGCTATGGCTATATTATGATAATCTTGAATACACACACACACACACACATGTACGTATGTATATGCATATACAATATATATATACATATATATATACGTGTATATCTATATATATACGTGTATATATATATTTATATATAGACATATATTCAAAAATGTATGTACACTAACACACACTAACTGTGTGTGTTTATATGTATATATGCATGTTGGTATACATTCATCATATACTGTCATGGTATCATAAAGTCGCGTATTCCACTAACTGTATTTATCCTGATTACAGCGAAATCTACTTCAAATCATGCTCCATAGACAAGTATTGATCTCGTCATAATGCCCTTGCAGTTCAGAATTCACTGTTTATGGCAAATGGCCATTCAAAGCGCCGTAGAGCTGCTTACAATCGATGGACGTGAATGAACAACCCATTCCGTACTGAAGACACCCAAAAGGTCTGTTAAATTCCGTCTATTGAACAGATAATTTCCATTTAATATCAGACTTGTCATTTTGTTATAAGCTAGTTGAAATGTTACCTTTTAATTTAGTGTGATATTATTGACTTGGTATAATTAACTTATCGTTATGGTATTAATGTTATGTAAATATAATTTATGTGATGTGTATATGCTGGAGTTAATATGGTAGAATTTAGAGCATTATTCTGCAGCTACCTTCTAGTTTTCCAAAATAAAACAGGCAAATTGTGAATGGATATTGATCAAACACTCACATAAAACTGATGCGTGAAAGCTATATAATCTAATGACAATGGTAGGTAGTCACTTGAAGGTCTCTCGTCAACAATATATGAGGAGCATCATTACTTTAATGACAATAGGAATATCAAACGCATCGCATCTCGTTTGCAAGGCATAACGAGACTAATTTTCCGTCATTATTTGCATGTACTGAAATCATTATACTTTCAGGTCATAGGATCCTTTTCCTCTTTTAAACAAGTGTTTGTCCTTAATAATCATGATTCTCCATAAAGAAACTTACATGATTAAATACAGTGAATAAGAAATAACATATTGTTTACTGTAAACAATATTGATAAAGGCCATCACAAAACTATAACGGAACATCCTGTCACCTTCGATTAAAATGAAAGCATAACTAAAACAGCAAGAAATAAAAAAATATATATATAATCAGTGAAAATTACTATGCAACTGCTACTGCATGCATAACTATTATGACTGCACAATAGAATTTCTAATTATTATCAAGAGGCAAATACATAATAATACATTCATGTGGGATTTTATAAATTCACTTGCCCATGGCACGTGTTGAGTGTGCTTGCTATGGGCCAATGAATAGAATCTGGTATAACCATAATTAAAATTCTGATACTACACTAATGGATATGCAATACGTTTATCATTACAAGACTTTAATCTTTTCCTAAGAAATATTTTTGTTTTGCAATCAAACCAAAGTATATATATATGTATATATGTGTGTATATATATATATATATATATATATATATATATATATATATAACACCAGACACAGATGTATATATTCTAATATCTTGTAAATACAGGATGTACTTTCATTATCAAAAACTATCGACATTACCAAACCTAAATATAACCATCATAGTAATATTGATTGATTTTGCAACTATATGTCGTACAAACAACTGATCATTATATGTAAACCGACATATAAAGTTGTCTTGTTAGGAAGAGCCGTGTGAAACAAATGACCAGGAATTATTGTTATGGTTGCAATAAAAAAAAAAAAAAAATGACAAAGAGTTGATGTCAGAATCACGGTGAAAAAAATTCAGAATACTAACAGTATGAGATGACCAGTATTGCTAATATTACGTGCTTGCATATCTGATACTAAGTAACGTCCTCCAACCATGAAACATACATAAACCTAAGAATCTACATTGTGAAAATGGTATCGATACTAATAACACCAAATATCCACAAAAGTCATCATCACAAGAGTATTACTGACCCTCAGCCTATGCTGCTGCCCTGTTTTCTGTCTTCTGAACCATATAGATCACGTCCCCTAACGAGCTACACTGTCCCCTTGTCGGTTGGATATATATTTCTCAATTTCCGGGGATCTCACCTCATCTGTCTTTCTCGTTTCGATGTGTCTTTGTTGTGTGTTTCTTTTCGTCGAGACATGGTTTCTGTAAGCTGGTGAATCGAAAAAAAAAAAAAAAAAAAAAAAACGGAAAAAGTAGGAAACTTCAATTTTCATGAGTCCAATGTTTTCTTCAAAATTTAAATACTGCTTGCATGTTTATCCGTAGGTTATGTGCATACTACAGTTTATGTTTTAGTTGATAAGCCACTGGCAGTTTGCATCCTGTGGGTTAAGAATAACTTAAATTGTTTAAAAAATAAGCTGACGAACTACTTTGTTGTAGAGGGAATTTTTTTTATTTCGAAACCTACCTGACTCATCTGTAAAGTGATTTAATGTGTGTGTGTGTTTGTGTGTGTGTGTGTGTGTGTGTGTCTGCATGCGTGCGTGCACGCGAGCGTGTTAAAGCCAGTCGTCTAATATAAACGTTCTTTATAACAAATTTGATGAAATGACCGATGGATCATTCTTACAGCTCAAAAGAATATAAAACGGTCAAGCTATTGTTCTTCTTCAATATATATCTCGACTGAACTGCGTGTAAGAAAGGAGAAAAATCACTCCGGCAAAAATATGATGACACGCCGGTGGTCAGACCTTTGCAGAGTCTCGGAAAGGGAAAGAATTCTGGCGTTTTTATTGGTGCGAGGTCTTTTGTCTTTGACCCAAAGGCCCTCTCTGTCGGGTCGTCTGTCCGAGAGGAAAAGCTGGTCGATAAAATGGCCTTTTTGACTGCGTTCTGATTCTTGGCTAGTATTGGAAGGGAAGGCAAAATATGAAGCTTGATTGATTCTTTTGTTCGAAATAGCTGGAGTTATTTTTTTAGTTTTACTATGGTGATTGTAAAATATTCGGGCTTAGCTTGGAGCAGTGAACTTGTATAATATCCGGTTAAAGACTTATTCTAATTATTCATGGGATTAAAAAAAACATGTTTGCTGAGCTATATTCATTCCACTGCATTCATTCCCTTGGATTTATGCCTTGGAAACCCGATTCTAATCAGTGCTGACATGACATGGTATATTATTTACTCGAAATCCACATTTTTCATTTTGCCTTAGCAGTTACCTGACATCAGACATTATTATCATTATGTGAGGATGTTATATGTCATATGACAATAGATGTAGACATACATCTATATATGT
This sequence comes from Penaeus chinensis, assembly GCF_019202785.1. Taxonomy (NCBI): domain Eukaryota; kingdom Metazoa; phylum Arthropoda; class Malacostraca; order Decapoda; family Penaeidae; genus Penaeus; species Penaeus chinensis. The sequence goes on along the minus strand of NC_061851.1, from coordinate 23,791,502 downwards.
ATATATATATACGTATATATATACATATACATATATATATATATATATATATATATATATATATATATATATTCACACACGCACTCACATACACACACATTATGTATATATATATATATATACATATATATATATATATATATATATATATGTATATATATACACACATATCTATAAATGCATGAATATCTAAATATACACGGGGTTTCCCTGTAAATGTGTGAGTACACACACACACACACAGACACACACACACACACACACACACACACACACACACACATATATATACATAAATATCTTAATATATATGTGTTTTCCAGTTGTTGTGTATGTATATATATATATATATATATATATATATATTATATATGTATGTATATATATATATATATATATATATATATATATATATGCATGTGTTTGTGCTTGTCTCCATGCATTATTACACCTCAGTTGTCCGGGTACATGACCAACCATAAAAAATCAAACAAATAAACAAAGCAATGCATCGAAACCAGACATAGTTCGGGGCAGCTTGATGTCACTCTTGCTCTCACAGGAACCAGGCGCCGTGTATGTTGTAGGCGAAGGAAGCAGGTCCGCCGCTGTGGGATTCAACCGCTGTGAAGACCGGCTTGTCTTCAATAATGGTGTTCGATAATTTGGATATATACTGATGATGATGAAGATGATGAAGATGAAAATCGAGATGATGAAGATGATGATTAAGATGAAGATGAAGATGAAGATGAAGATGAAGATGAAGATGAAGTTGAAGATGATGAAGATGAAGATGAAGATGAAGATGAAGTTGAAGATGATGAAGATGAAGATGAAGATGAAGATGAAGATGAAGATGAGGATGAAGATGAAGATGAGGATGAGGATGAGGATGAGGATGAGGATGAGGATGAAGATGAAGATCAACAACAATAAAAGTAATCATAATAACAATAAAAATATAAAATAAAATTAAATAACTATAGTAATAAAAAATAATAATATTAATAATAATAATGATAATGGTAACAATAATGATGATTATAACATTACTACTACTACTACGAATATAATAATAACAACAATGATAAATATGAACATGGCAACAACAACAACAATAATAATATTAATAATAATAATAATAATAATAATAATAATAATAATAATAATAATAATAATGATAAAAGTAACAACAATAATATTAACAAATAATTTTCCCCATTAATGCTCGAGAGAATTATCTAGGTTTGTCCGAATGATTGCCCGCCCATAAATCCGAGAGCACTGGGAGGACCTTGATGGGCGGCGAGGGTAATGGGGTAGAGGGGGGGGGGGAGTAGGAAAAGGGGAGAGGAGAGGGTCCGAAAAAAGAGATTGACGTGTTTTTTCTTCCTTTCCCGATAAATTTTGATTTTGATTTATTCTCATATAATAAAATGAATTTGTGTATTTAGCGTTATCCTTCCTGTTAACTCTTTTTTTTTTTAAATATAATTTTATTTACTTATTTATTCACCTAATGATTACCTTTTTTGCGGGGCGAGGCAAGGGATTGCACTTCTCCGTTTCCCGAATTACTCATGATTCATTTCAAGAGCGATTATTTTATGAACAGAAGCTCGAAGAGGGACCATATTTTGGCATTTACTCTCAAGTGATTGCAATTCTTCTTCCCGCTCGGTTTTATTGAAGATTTGTCAGAGATCAACGTCTCCCAGCTCTCTTAACTACGTAGCTGGTGACAGGAAAGAGTGGGCACCATGAGACTTTGTGTAAATTGTTGAATTTGGGAGAATAAACTGCTGATAACCGAACATGATCCGGAAAAATCTATGTTTTGTAATGTTCGTGTAGTTTAGACAATTTGCCACCATGTTCTCTAGAGTTGACAATATTCTATAGTTAACAAGTGCATAATGCCTTTCTACGTACACTAGAGAAATAACCATATTAAATGATGGAAATATCTAAGTCAGGTCGTCGGAAAAATCGTTTTCATGTTGTCATTGTTGCCACCATGACGGTAAATGGCGCGATGCGAAACCCAGATTTTGATGTAATAATACTCGTTTGAGTTAGTCATCAGTGTTCACCATTCTGTCCTTGTGTAAGATTGCATATGAAATTGTGTTGTATACTAGAGTTCATGCGCATTATCGTAATGGTCGCAAATTTTCTGCTCGTTTTCCTCTCGATATTTTTCACTCATTTTTCCATTTCCCTTTCGTAATAACGCCTCTTTCTCCACACACACACACACACACACACACACACACATACACACACATACACATACATATTAAATGAAGGAAATATCTAAGTCAGGTCGTCGGAAAAAATTTTTTAATTTTTTTTCCCCCGGGAAAGGGGGGAAAAAAAATTTTTGAAAAAAAAGGGTTTTTTTTTTTTCCCCCCCCCTTTTTGGGTTTAAAAATTTTTTTTTTTTTAAAAAAGGGGGGTTTTTTTTTTTTTTTTTTTTTTTTTTTCCTTTTTTTTTTTTTTTTTTTTTTTTTCCCCCCCCCCCCCTTTTTTTTTTTTTTTTTTTTTTTAATTTTTTTTTTTTTTTTTTTTTTTTTTTTTTTTTTTTTTTTTTTTTTTTTTTTTTTTTTATTTTTTTTTTTTTTTTTTTTTTTTTATTTTTTTTTTTTTTTTTCCCCCTTTTTTTTTAATTTTTTTTTTTTCCCCCCTTTTTTTTTTTTTTTAAAAAAATTTTAAAAAAATTTTTTTTTCCCCTTTTTTTTTTTTCTTTCCACACACACACACATATATATACATAAATATCTTAATATATATGTGTTTTCCAGTTGTTGTGTATGTATAATATATATATATATATATAATATATATATATTATATATGTATGTATATATATATATATATATAATATATATATATATATGCATGTGTTTGTGCTTGTCTCCATGCATTATTACACCTCAGTTGTCCGGGTACATGACCAACCATAAAAAATCAAACAAATAAACAAAGCAATGCATCGAAACCAGACATAGTTCGGGGCAGCTTGATGTCACTCTTGCTCTCACAGGAACCAGACGCCGTGTATGTTGTAGGCGAAGGAAGCAGGTCCGCCGCTGTGGGATTCAACCGCTGTGAAGACCGGCTTGTCTTCAATAATGGTGTTCGATAATTTGGATATATACTGATGATGATGAAGATGATGAAGATGAAAATCGAGATGATGAAGATGATGATTAAGATGAAGATGAAGATGAAGATGAAGATGAAGATGAAGATGAAGATGAAGATGAAGATGAAGATGAAGATGAAGATGAAGATGAAGATGAAGATGAGGATGAGGATGAGGATGAAGATGAAGATTAACAACAATAACAGTAATCATAATAACAATAAAAATATAAAATTAAATTAAATAATTATAGTAATAAAAAATAATAATATTAATAATAATAATGATAATGGTAACAATAATGATGATTATAACATTACTACTACTACTACGAATATAATAATAACAACAATGATAAATATGAACATGGCAACAACAACAACAACAGTAATAATAATAATAATAATAATAATAATAATAATAATAATAATAATGATAAAAGTAACAACAATAATATTAACAAATAATTTTCCCCATTAATGCTCGAGAGAATTATCTAGGTTTGTCCGAATGATTGCCCGCCCATAAATCCGAGAGCACTGGGAGGACCTTGATGGGCGGCGAGGGTAATGGGGTAGAGGGGGGGGGGGGGTAGGAAAAGGGGAGAGGAGGGGGTCCGAAAAAAGAGATTGACGTGTGTTTTTTCTTCCTTTCCCGATAAATTTTGATTTTGATTTATTCTCATATAATAAAATGAATTCGTGTATTTAGCGATATCCTTTCTCTTAACTCTTTTTTTTTTTAAATATAATTTTATTTACTTATTTATTCACCTAATGATTACCTTTTTTGCGGGGCGAGGCAAGGGATTGCACTTCTCCGTTTCCCGAATTACTCATGATTCATTTCAAGAGCGATTATTTTATGAACAGAAGCTCGAAGAGGGACCATATTTTGGCATTTACTCTCAAGTGATTGCAATTCTTCTTCCCGCTCGGTTTTATTGAAGATTTGTCAGAGATCAACGTCTCCCAGCTCTCTTAACTACGTAGCTGGTGACAGGAAAGAGTGGGCACCATGAGACTTTGTGTAAATTGTTGAATTTGGGAGAATAAACTGCTGATAACCGAACATGATCCGGAAAAATCTATGTTTTGTAATGTTCGTGTAGTTTAGACAATTTGCCACCATGTTCTCTAGAGTTGACAATATTCTATAGTTAACAAGTGCATAATGCCTTTCTACGTACACTAGAGAAATAACCATATTAAATGATGGAAATATCTAAGTCAGGTCGTCGGAAAAATCGTTTTCATGTTGTCATTGTTGCCACCATGACGGTAAATGGCGCGATGCGAAACCCAGATTTTGATGTAATAATACTCGTTTGAGTTAGTCATCAGTGTTCACCATTCTGTCCTTGTGTAAGATTGCATATGAAATTGTGTTGTATACTAGAGTTCATGCGCATTATCGTAATGGTCGCAAATTTTCTGCTCGTTTTCCTCTCGATATTTTTCACTCATTTTTCCATTTCCCTTTCGTAATAACGCCTCTTTCTCCACACACACACACACACACACACACACACAAACATACACACACATACACATACACATACACATACATACATACATGCGCGCGCGCGCGGACACACACACACACACACACACACACACACACACTCATATATATATATATTATGAAATTGATAAATCCCCGGATTTCTCGCTTGTTGCTGTTATTTCTGGGTGGCTAAAAACAGAATAATCGCTGCTGATATTCATGAGTTTGGCGAAATCCGGTCACAGATGCAAGATTTAGTATGATAGCCTTTCCAGTCCTCTCCCGTTGATGGTGTAGACGGTCTAACACGTAAACTTCGAGTGCTTCATGTGTACAGTCTATACCGTAGCAGCCACAGACCCCCTTTATTTCCTTTTTCCATTAGATTTCCGTGAGTGGGACTGATACATGTCTCCCTAATATCAAGTTCTTGTCTTTCTCTTTATTTCAAGTTAAAAGTAACGCCTTCTTCCATATCAGTGTGTGGGATAGGATTACCAATATCCTATCCCACATCTGTCTATCTGTCTAAGTTGTTTTAATCAAATCCAAAACCATTCCTTGACGTCATGGAGTTCACTATGCAAGTCGCAATTTGCTGCAATGAAGTGATTTATGAAAGTCTTGGCCGCTGACGGAACGATGTGTAATTCTATTGAGAATCAGTGGTTTGTTTAATAAAGACTAGGTTGCAGCTGTCCTGATAAAATTTAGAAGATACATTATCTTTGGGTTTCAACTTACTGTTGTCTTTTGATTGTGAATCGTGTTCTTTGACTTTTTATGACACTCAGATCTCTCTTCCCCAACCAATCTGATTATATGCAGACGAATTAGACTTCAATGCGAGAAGAATCAATAGTTTGGTGAACTCGATGTAATATCTCGTGCTATTCCGAATACCATCCCGTAGCAATATCGCACCCAAGACACCTCATAAGAGTACCATAATGTTCGTAGATCTCGCCAAAATCGCACTAAACCTTGAACTCATGCGAAGAATAACCATCATGTTAGTATTTGTTGGGAGTTGATATCCGAGTTCTATCAAAAATGCTATAACTCTTAGATATGTAAAGGAAGGTTTCAAGTCGTTCATCTTTCCATCAAAGAAAGGATTGTCCTCATGCATGTTAAAATTAGATGTTTGAGGCTCATTCCATGTTAGGTTCATGTAACCCGAAAAAATAAAGCTTAGAAGCATAGGGACGAATTCCCCTATATTAGACAGGTCTTATTTTTGAGAGAGCATTTGGACGATATATCCGATGATGCATTGCTTCGCCATTGTTACAATTTCATACAATTATGCTATAAATAGGGAATAGTCACCGAATAATTTTTCAAAAGAACGTTTCTACATTTTGAATTTGATTTTTTTTTTTCATCTCATTTTTGCAGTTTTGTCGACTTAAAACAAAGCAATATGTCCGAAATCAGGTTAAGACAGAGTATTATGCTTTTCTCATTAGGCAGAACAACGAGAGGGAGAGAAAATCTGGATCAAGTCATCTTATGAATGCTTTCGTCACTGAATGGGTTTGTTCATTCGTGTTCACAGATTATAAACAACTTTACGGCGTTTCGAATGGGGCTTTGTCATAAACAGTGAATTCTGAACTACTGCGAAATAAACTATAACTGTTTTACCGATTTATGATTAAAGGTGGATACCTTGATTGTTAGTACAGCTTTTTCTTGTGTAGCATATTACTTAACGTCACCAAGAATGCACATTTGTAATATATCGAATACCAAATACCATTATCTTTATTACCATGTTCAGGGATCAGATGACACTGGTATTTTAACAAACGCTTGCATTAAGTGAGATTATTAGGAATGGATACGGAGGTAGCCAGTGAACAGCACCTAGACGGGTTCGAAAAGTCACGTCTCTGAAACATTAGTTCTTTGTAATTATTTGCACGTAACTGTAGATCAGTACTGAAAACCGATAATGACGAAAAGCTACTACTACAATAGTATGAAAATAGGTCTAAGAATCAAAATTATGATTACGCTTAAGAGAACACTGATTATGATCACGATTATAAATCAATATGGTTAGCTTTGCATTTTAAATATACTACTACTACTACTACTACTGCTACTACTAATAATAATAACGATGATAATGAAAATAATAATAATGATAATGATAATGATAATGATAATGATAATGATTATGATAATGATAATGAATTCAGTATAGCTAGCCTTGCATTTGTAAAACAAGAAAAATAGATTCTACTTAAATATCTAATGCAAGAAGGGAAGATAAAGTTTCAAGGTTCAATAGAGTGACAAAGGTGTAGGCTGTAAGGCAGAGGGAAGGGAGTGGGGGGGTGGGGGGTGGCATTGCATAATCGATGTGATGGGTTTTTGAAACTTTATAGCATGGTTCTTGAAGTCCCTCCCCCCATCACTGCAAACATTAATGCCGTAACAACTGTGATAAACTGTTATCGATTAATTTCGTCGTTAAGTCTCTACGTATATAGTACAATATCATTTCACACACACGCGCGCGCGCGCACACACAGACACACAGGCGCGCGCGTACATGTGACTCCATATCCGCACAGCCCTGCAAAGAAAGCATCAATTTGCTACTATTACACACAAACAGATACTTACGACCTTAGTTTCAGCATCTACTACTCCTTTGTATAGAAATTCCATGCTTGTAGAATATTTAAAATGCGAAAACCCTTTTTTCATATTGGAAAAGGAAAGAAATAAGTGCTATAAGGTAGGTGACCCAAGGCTAACATTTTTGCCTTGTGAAAAAGGTTAAAAACATATATTTAGTGTTTTTCCCCATTCTAGCCTGTCGTACACTGAATAAAAATTCTGCAGCTTCAGCAAAGTTACATCAGCAATGTGTGTTACATTACACACACACACACACACACACACACACACACATATATACCTATAATATAAATACACATATGTATGAGTATGTATGTATGTACGAACTAAGTACATGAACGATGAAAAACCTTCAATTATTTTCGTTACATAATCAAGAACTTTGGTATCACCTGTACTGTGGGCTTGCAATTAGATTTAATGAATTCTCGGGAGTTTGCAACAAATTCCTCGAGACTTGACTTCCGTCGCCCTAATAACAACTATCTAAACTCTCTAGGGCGTATCATGCAAAACAAGCACGTAAAATTTTAGCGTTGGGACGGCTGAAATAAAGTATATAACAAAAAGTACGACTTCTATGACATTTTTGTCGAGCTATATAATACTAACATTTTTTTTTTTTTTTTTACATAATTTTCATTATTTTTGTTTTTTGGTTATCATAATCATCATTGTTAGCAAAAATGCTGTTGTTTTCTTTATCATCATCATCATCATCATCATCATCATCATCTTCATCTTCATCTTCATCTTCATCTTCATCTTCATCTTCTTCTTCATCTTCATCTCTTCATCTTCTTCATCTTCATCTTCATCTTCATCTTCATCTTCATCTTCATCATCATCATCATCATCATCATCATCATCATCATCATCATCATCATCATCATCAGTATCGTCACCAATCACCATCATTGCGGGGGTGGGCAATCACCAAACTGACAAATAAGAAAAAGAGAGAGAAAAAAATAAAGGGAAAAGTGTCAACAAATACAAAATACAACACAAGAAAACAAATACACTTATTTTACTCGTAACATGGAACTTGGTAGCATAACTAGGCTATTTATCCACTTAAAGGGAAAATTCTCCCTACTTACCACATCTACGACACAAAGCGGATGTATGGTAATGATAATGGTGATAGTAGAATTAATAATGGTGGTGATGCTGGTGATAATGATAATGGTAACGATGGTGGTGATGATGGTGGTAGTGATGGCAGTGATATTATTATTACCAAAATTATTATCATTATTATAGCACTAATAACATTAACAACGGAATCGATTTTAAAAATGGTAGTGATAAAAGACATAAATATAATGATACCCAAAATAATCATGATATTTTATGATATTAGCAATGATAAAAGATAATGCAATTGGCCAATGCTATTGCAACACCTCCAAGAATGCAAGATTTTCTGACATTTAAACCACAGCCGTAAAAAAACACCTGGAAATAATAAGGACCACATAATCACATTTCCCCCCCCCCCCTAAAATATACGATAAAAGCGAACAGATAATCAGCCGATAACACATAATAATGATAATAATAATAATAATAATAATAATAAAACATATATATATACATATATATATCAGTATCAAGAAATAACGAAGAAGAATCACAATCAATTGCCTCGAAGACCCCCTCCCCCCCAAAAAAAAAAAAAAAAAAAAAAACTTCTCTCCTCCCCCTCTCTTTCACATTTCCCAACCCCCACCCCTGACTCCCTTGAAGGTCCCTCCCCCCAATGCTCGCGGACTTATGGGTGGGCAATAATTCTGAGCAAACCTTGATAATTCTCTCGAGCATTTATTGGTTTTGCGTCTTTAGGAGAAGGAACGAAAACGGGTAGGGAGGGAGTAGTGATATTTAAGTAATGTAGATGGATAGATATATAGACAAATCTAGAGAGAGAGAGAGAGAGAGAGATAGCGATAGAGATAGAGATAGAGATAGAGATAGAGATAGAGATAGAGATAGAGATAGAGATAGAGATAGAGAGAGAGAGAGACTGTAGATGGGTAGATAGACAGATAGATGAATAAATAAATAGATATACAGATAGACAAATTGAAGAGAAGAGAGAGAGAGAGAGAGAGAGAGAGAGAGAGAGAGAGAGAGAGAGAGAGAGAGTGAGACTGTATATGGGTAGATAGACAGATAAATGAATAAATAAATAGATATACAGATAAACAAATTGAAGAGAGAGAAAGAGAGAGAAAGAGAGAGAGAGAGAGAGAGAGAGAGAGAGAGAGAGAGAGAGAGAGAGAGAGAGAGAGAGAGAGAGAGAGAGAGAGAGACTGTAGATGGGTAGATGGACAGATGAATGAATAAATAAATAGATATACAGATAGACAAATTGAAGAGAGAGAGAGAGAGAGAGAGAGAGAGAGAGAGAGAGAGAGAGAGAGAGAGAGAGAGAGAGAGAGAGAGAGAAAGAGAGAGAAAGAGAGAGAGAGGGTGGAGAGAGAGAGAGAGAGAGAGAGAGAGAGAGAGAGAGAGAGAGAGAGAGAGAGAGAGAGAGAGAGAGAGAGAGAGAGAGAAAGAGAGAGAGAGGGCGGAGAGAGAGAGAGAGAGAGAGAGAGAGAGAGAGAGAGAGAGAGAGAGAGAGAGAGAGAAAGAGAGAGTGAGAGAGACTGAAGATGGGTAGATAGACAGATAAATTGATAAATAAATAGATATACAGATAGACAAATTGATAAATAGATATTCCAGATAGATAGATGAAGAGGTGTATTGATTAACTGATAGTTATCTTTTAATTTGTAATTTTTGGTTTGCACACTATCGTGTTATAACGATAATTATATGCTTATACATACATACAGTATATACTATTTAATCAATTATTGTCACTGGCGATTTCTCCTTGACGTCACCACTAAGGAAAGCTGTCGTCGAGGTTGTCACTGATATATCAATAGAGATGTGGATGTGCATTTTATAACTTTACCTTTAGCTGGTAATGTTTACAGCTTCAGCACAAAGGTCATCATGTCGCCAACTGTGGAGATTTTGGGGGTCACTTACTAAAAAACTTGCAAATTGGGTCATGGCTTATCTACAGCAAATGCAGATAACTTAGACAGAAAAGGTTTTCTCGTATCTGGTCAGTGCTAACGCACGTCGGCAAAACCAGTTACAGTATGTGTTTGTTTTTTTCTTTTTTATAAGAAGGTGGTGGAAAGTGAAAGGAAATATCTATTTGAAAAGGAATATGAAAAGAAGCAACAGTGACTCAGTGACTGATTTTTATGATTGTGTATACAATATGCCATTCTTTTTTTCTCACCCAGTGGTGTATACATCTAAAATGAGATACACGATTTACACAATGCAAATGAGTATTATTGCATCGCTATATATTTAGAACTTACATAAGGGTTATTTCCTAATTCAAAGAATATGTAAGAAAAACCTAAAGTGTGTATTTTACCCACAATATCTTTGGTGGGTATTTAGAATGCTCCAGAAAAAACGACAGCAAACAAACACAACCATAACAGGAAGAAATATGAAAACTGAAACTTAAGAATTGTAAAGCTGCCGTGTTTATAGATGAAGTCCATCGTTCAAAAATGTTTACGTCTGGTCTCGGCACCGGTTGACTTTGGCAGTTCTGCGCATCGCCTGCAGCATCCACGGCGTATAACTCCCGTGAAGGGCAGATTGACAGGAGCATCAGGCCTCCCCAATCCGTGTCAAGTTCAGCTGGAAAGAATTTTTCAACTAGGATTCTATATGGATGCGCACACAGAGTCACACACACACACGCGCACACACACACACACGGGCGCACACACACACACGGGCGCACACACACACACGGCACACACACACACACACACACACACACACATGCATGTATATATCTGTGTTCATGTATGTACATACGCATGTACACACACACACACACACACACACACACACACACACACACACACACACACACATATATATGTATGTATATACATATATATACATCTATATATACATATATGTATGTATATATACGAGGGGGCTTCAAAAACTTCGCATTCATGATAAGCAGTTTTCTTGCTCTCGAGGAAATTAAAATCCCCCCTGCATCTTAGAAGAAGACAGTTGCCACACATTTCCTCTTGAACGCTCAAATTTTGCTTTGGCTGTTCCACTTCCACCCCTGGGCAACCACTGCTTTGATTGAATTTTGTCCTTGGGATCGTACTGGTAGAGCCATGTTTCATTTCCTCTCACAATTCTTCATCCCACATGTTCAAAATTTCCATTGAAATATCTACCCTTGTTTGCTGCTGATCTGGGCGCAACAACCAAGGGACCCAACGAGCGGAAAGCTTAACTCTCAACCAGAATTGTGTGTACAGAACCCACAGAGATGTTGAGTGTTTACTACTGATTCAGTGGTTATTCGTCTGTCCTTTTCAATCATGTCGCGAACAGAATATATGTTTTCTCACAAACTGATGTTGATGGCCTGCCACCGCGGGTGTAAAAGGCTATAGAGAGAACCTTAATACAATAGTTTGCAGGGGTAGTCATAGTTCTATAATGGCTTGACCCTTTATTAATAAAGAATACTACACAGTGAAGAGAACACACGAGACGACTCTTGGGTAAGCGCCGAGCAATATACCGTGTACATAAGCACGATTTGTGTAAGACAATAGATATAGACCAAGTGGCTGTTTGCCACATGGCTCGAAGTCCAGTGGAGGACCATCGACTGAGCGAGGACTTAGATAACGAGTTTATCTGACCTTGTTTGACCCCTCAGTCGGGCCTCAGCAACCAGCGTAACCAGGTCTAACTTCTGGCCTCTCAGGGCTGGAGGGCAGGACCACGCGACCCCACGCTCAGCGCTTACCCTAAGACTCGACAAGCCGTTATAACCACTGTCACTTCTCAACCAGTCATAATTAATGTTTATAGGCCTCTCTATATACCCTTTACAGCGGGGCTCATCTTCAATTTTGTTTGTTGATTTCTTTGGGGCATCGTCACTATAAACTTGTTCCAGAGCGTCAATGATTTACCTATTCTCTCAACCGAGTTTAATTAATTCAATGTTTGTCTTGTCTGGAACACGTTATAACACGTTGATACAGGAATGTCCAGGTGCATTGAAATCAAAATCCTTTCATATGATTTTTAGTTATGGACTTTTTCCACGAACCTTTTGAAGCCCCCTCGTATATGTGTGTGTGTGTGTGTGTGTGTGTGTACATAAACACTCACACACACAGATATATATATATATATATATATATATACATATATACACATGTATATATACACATATATATATATATACACACACACACACATTATATATATATATATATATATATATATATATATATATATTATATATACATTATATATATATATACACAAATTATATATATATTATATATACATTATATATACATATGCATATATATGTACATATATATGTATATATATCCATATATACATATATATGTATATATATCCATATATACATATATATGTATATATATCCATATATACATATGTATGTGTGTATGTATGTATATATATACACATATGTATACACGCATGTATCTATATATATGTATGTGTATTTATGTACACATATATGTATATTTATGTATATATATTTATGTATATATGTATATATATGTATATGTAAATGTATATATATATTTGTGTGTGTGTGTGTGTGTGTGTATGTACATAAATATACAAACATACATATATAAATATATATATGCATATACACACCCATATATGTACATAAACACACACACACACACACACACACACACACACACACACACACACACACACACACACACACACACACATACAGACGTGTGTGTGTGTGTGTGTGTTTGCATGTCATTGCGTGTGTATGTGTATGTGTATGTATATGTATATATATATGTATATGTACGTATATATATATATATATATATATATATATATATATTGCATATAAGAATATATACACTTTTTTTGTACAAACGCACACATGCATGACTGTTTGTTATTTTTACGAACTCGCTTGGCCATAAACAGAGGATAACATTTAGCGTCCGCTGGAGAATTCTGAGATCCGTTGTCCTTGAATAATTAACATAAGATCTTAGGTCAAAGGTTATGCTTTCTCGACCCTTGCACTTCCACCACTGATAAGCATTGATCCACCAAACCAAGGGTATGGGTTAAATGTATAGATAAAGTGGGTTTCCTTGTATAATGCATGAGTGGAAGTATTTCATTTAAACACAAAATCTACTACTGTATAACTATGAACGGTGTGTTTTCATGTCGCCTAAATGCAGTTCTTTGCTCAAATAATTAAGATAAATTTCGCAATTTGGAAAAGGAAGCTCATTAAGTTGCAGAGAATTTTGCGTATTCAGAAAGATCATTTTTAAGTAGTCTTACTCCCTTTCCTTTCTCTCGGGCAGAGGGTCTGACATGAATAGCCTTTGGATTGCATAATTTTCACGCTACCGAGGAAGTGCAAAGGCCTGACCACCTTCGCCCCATCATTATATATATATATATATATATATATATATTTGAAAACAATAGCTTATTTTACTTTTTTGTTTCATCGACAATTTCACAAAATTTGCAATAAAGGTTATATGTGTGAAGTAAAATCGTTTTCTTAAATGAATAAGAAATACATTTGAAACTGATTCTAATGGATGGGTTTCATTATAGATATACATTTAGATAGCCTTATTAATTGTTAGCCACAGATATATCTCTTTTTTTTCTATTTTATGTTTATTTAGACAAAAAGGTATAATATTATAATCTGGAAAAAAATATGTATATACTCTTAAAGCACACTAAAGCCCTCCAAAATTCTCAAAATTCAGTAAAACAAATCAAGATTACATTCCTTAAATGTAAACTAGGATTCTATATGGATGCGCACACAGAGTCACACATATACACACGCGCACACACACACACGAATATTCGATACACATCAAAGGACACAGACAGACAACTTACTTTCAAGGGAACCTGCATGTAGCCATTCGAGGAGAACCTTTTACTTGTCTCCAACACTGGATGAATATGCATGAAGGCAGAATTTCAGATCAGAACACGGGATAGAATATTCAATAGGATAAAAAAGATTAAGATCGAGAATGATTGATATGAAGACACATTTTTTTTTTAGGTTTTGCATGTTGTATGTTACATGCATGTATGTTTTCGTTTGTTTGTTTGTTTTTCTATATGGTAT
>NC_061851.1:23749414-23751914 GCF_019202785.1 Penaeus chinensis | reverse complement strand
TCTTTCCCCCTTCTCTTTCTTTGTCTGTCGGTCTTCTTTTCTCTTTCTCCCTCCCTCTCTCTCTCTTTCACTCTCCCTCCCCCTCTTCTCTTTCTTTTCGTCACTCTCTTTTCCACTCTCCCTTTCCCTCTTCTCATTCTTTTCGTCTCTCTCTCTTTCACTATCCCTCCCTCTCTTTTTCCCTTACTTTCCGTCTCCCTTCCTCTCTCTCTCTCTCACTTTTCCCAATCGGGTAGAATAAACAGATAAACATATAGCCACTTCCTTTTGTCCATTGAGTTTTCTACTCCTATTAGTATAAAAAGGCCTTTAGGTAACCGTTCGGAAATACAAAACATTTGTATATTGTACTAACCTATATCTTAGAGGATATCGAGCACTCACGCTGACAAGAATCTAGTCTAATGGAGGATCAGTTTGGAATCAGACATAGAAGTAAGCTTTTTAAGTAGTTATCTGAGTGATGCCACATTTTTACCTATTTTTTAAACTTTTGTGACATAGGAGTGCACTTTTCCTAAAGCTCGTTGTAAGGAAAATATCGGTTTTAGAAGTGGAGTAAAAATAAATATTGTTATTATTTTTTATTGTAATGAGTTCTATCATTTTATTATACAAATAAATATAATATCATTATTCAACAATAATCCTTCCTCAGGTAATTCCAATAGCAAATGATCAAAATATGGTCATTTAGGTTACTTCAATGGTTCCTTCCTACACTGGTGATTCTGGGTGCCAAATATTTTCAAAGTTACCCGACACATCATCAACTATTTTTTTTCACGAAATGGCCATCCTTATTTCTTTTATTCATATTTTTTAAGAGTGAATAAGCCGTACGCTGGGGGGGGGGGGGGGGGGCTGAACATTGGCATACGATATTTAAGACAAAATGAAAATTTATTGCCTTCGCATCTCGCTGCCGAAATCAAGACGTAGATATTGGGCTGATGAGATTTTCTCTAATGCAAAGACCGTTGAATGCATTTATATTTTAGAATTAATATTATTCTTATGATGAAAGCCCCATGGATGAAGACAGGACATCCTTCGTTAAACATAAGCCAGTGCAAAGTGTTCTTTTTGTTCTGTACATCCTGGAGCGGAAGTGTGAATAAGAGTACTTCTTGTATGCTTGTGAAAATGATGAAAATATGGATGATCTTTCAGAGACATGCTCTGATTTTATGATAACTTCCTGCGAATAAATGAACCCCGAAAACAGATAACATTATGGCATTTCGTGTAGTATATGCATTAAAGGGAATCAAGTGTAAAAGATTTTTTTTTTTTTTTTTTTTTTTTAGAAAAATCTGTGGTACCACACACTTGAACAAAAACGCGGACGCACCAAGCATACACGTACACATACACACGAAAACGACAAAGGGGAACGGAAAAATGCAATTTTTCTTGTTCTTCCCTACGTTGTTCTGTTTATAAATCGCTCGACATGGATCCTGCACATACAAATACAAACAATCAAATAACGCGATAAGCAAAAACGAGCATAACTTAGGTAATGTTGAAAGACAGGCAAGTTGACCGTATCTCTCGGGGTAAAGTATGCTTAGTGTGGGAAACATACTAATTACCAAGGTCTACTTGGAACAAAAGTCTTTTACCTTTGTAATATAATCATTAAAAAACAAATATTTACACTAAGTTCGTTTCCCTTTTATCTAGAAGCTTAAAGCAGTGTTCACAATCGAAGTTTGAGGAAACAATTATGTTTAAAAAGTATCATTCTAAATGTGAAATGATTTCTTATAAAATCGATTAGCATAAAACAATCCGCATTGTTAGCTATGCAAATATACATATTTATTCATATTATTTGTTTCATATACAGTAAAAATAATTATCGCTTCTAGAGGATACAGCGAAAATTTCGATTTTTAAAAATGTTTATTTGAAGTAAATTCTTCTATTTTCTTTATATTCTGGAACTTAAACCTGGTTCTTCAATACTTCTCCATTTGACTTAAAGGTGAAATGGTTGTCTGTCTCGTGGAGATAGAACCATAACACCTTCGTAACCAATAATATGAGTTAGTCGTATTATGATATGACCAACTTACTTTAGGAAATGGTGGTAACTTTGACGACCTCAGAAACGTTGCAAATTCCCTTGGCAGGAGATTCCCACACAGCAAATTATCGGCCGAACTTTGTGGCGTCACGGATGCGACAGGGTTAACTCTTCCGGACTCCGCGACACAAGACTGATCTCGATATAATTTTATCGAGGGAAAACTCCATCAAGAAGGACGGGAAATTACTTGACACAGTGTGGAAGCGATATATCGTGGGCGACGTTGTCATTTCCCTTATTTAAGAGTTTCTGACATTTTAGATTTTTTTTTTTTTTTTTTCCACTGAGTCTCACTTAAATCTCAGGATATGTAAATGCTTAATATATAGTACAATACCATGTATTTGAATGTATGTATTTGTCTATTTTTTCAAGTATTATTATATATGTGCATGGTCTTGC
>NC_061851.1:23741914-23744414 GCF_019202785.1 Penaeus chinensis | reverse complement strand
GAAAAAAAAAAAAGTTTATCACGCCCCAACACAAAGAGTATTTTTCTGAAGCCTTTCAAGTCCCACGTACACATTACAAGCGTAAGGAACGTGTAAGAAGAAACAGTGGCAAGAAAAAAACAAAAACAAAAAAAAAAAATCTACAAAAACGAGGGAAATAATCAGACTGGAAAATTGTGTTTTTTTTGACGGCGTGTTTCTGAAAAGGAGAGAGAGAGAGTGAAAACAAGAAATTTGTATTTATAATAATGGCAGATTTATAACAAATTTTCAAGTTTAAGAATAAAGCTGTTTATTGGTTTCATTTTTAATTCATACTTTTTATTGTAATTCTCCTTTTGATATTCAATCAATTTTAGTAATATTTCATTAGCGAAGCCAGATCGAGTATAAAACCACAATATCTATTATTTTTTATTTTTGTTTACCCTGGGAGGACAGAGAGGGGGGTAGGGGAGAAGGATGGCCAAAGACCCCAGCATAAGTCACCCATGATTTACCTTTGTCCACAGCAGCTATTTCCCCTGCCCCTTAGAATAATCTATGGAGTACTGCCCATACCCATAAAACTTATGAAGGCACGGGACTACGTAAGAGAAAGAGAGAGAGAAAGATATGGAGGGAGGGAGGGAGGGAGGAAGGAAGGGAAAGAGAGAAGGAGGGGAGGGAGGGGAAGGAGAGAAGGAGAGGAGGGAAGGGAAGGAGAGGAGGGAAGGGAAGGAAAGGAGAGGAGGGAAGGGAAGGAAGGAGAGGAGGGAAGGAGAGAGGAGAGAGAGAGAGAGAGAGAGAGAGAGAGAGAGAGAGAGAGAGAGAGAGAGAGAGAGAGAGAGAGAGAGAGAGAGATGCCTTGTTGACGTAGATTTCTTCATTTTTTTGTCGTTCAGGATATTTATATCGGCTCGGCTTAGCTATGCATTAGTGGGTTAATTTATCGAAATATTTAGAACTTGGTGGAATTTTTCTTCCTATCCTAGCTACCGACTCTCTCTCTCTTCTTTCTTAATCCCCCTCCTTCCATATTTCCCCCTCCCTCTCTACCTATTTTCAATATCTGTTAAGATTACTAGCGTTTTTTTTCATTTAACGAAATATGTATATATGTTTTATACATGATTTTAATTGTGGTTTAGTTAACATTTAGTACCTTAGGTCAGGTCAGGTCAAGTGTTGACATTTTATCCCCTCTTTTGACCTGTGCGTGAAATGCCATACTCAACTATTGTCTTATATTTTTTTCGAATTTCAATTTATTTCATTTTTTAATTTTTTTTCTCATAACTGGTTTTGATTGCGTGATTTAACAATTTACGATAGAGTGATAATGTTACTTTAGCTTTGAGAGGCTTCATTTTCACAACCGTTGTTCTTTTTCGTTATCGACGTATTTTTAATTTTCCGTATTTATTACATTACATGTTTTTGGTATATATATTTATATAGATTCAGTTATTTGCTTTTAGATTATTCATGTGATACTTATTATGGTAAATTTTATTCATTAACGTTTCTATTATTAAATTTCTCGTTTCTTGTTATTGGCTATTACTATTTTGATGAAATACTTGGGTATGAACCTGACTTCGATCTCACTCAATGCTGATTGCAATCTGACTCCGCCCACGACAATATATATACATATATGCCATTTATTAAGGTTTCTGATATTTTATTTCAATTATCTCTCTGTGTTAGAGATTATTTTTATTATATCAGTTAGGACGATTTCATACTGTTCGTAATTTTCATCCTAATTCATTGATTCACGTGAAATTGACTCGGTCATCCTAAAGATTCGGTCAGCATCTTAACGTTTGTCCTTCATGTGACAAACGTTAAGATGCTGACCGATTTTCACAGCCTTTCTTTCATTGACTATTCTACATTGCGAACGTCATTTCATCTTTATTACATGGTCCTTGGTGACGACCCCACGCCGAGTTATGGACATGTAATTAGTATTCAGTCGAGCGTTGTCCTTTATACGTGCCCAGACGCACTCTTATCGCCCAGCTGCGATCCGGCGCCCGTAATGCACCCAACGTTTTTACGACTCTGAGCTTAGCGCTGGCATTTTCCAACGAGATGCCCAACTTGCGGTAGTACCCTCTTCAACCTGAAAATATGGTGAAGTAGTGACCGCTTTTCCTCCGGGAACTTTTATGTCTAATATAACTTATAACCACGTTTGTTGTCTTATCTGCTGACCCGATCTGCTTGCACTATGCGTCACGGAACAGTCACGGAACAGTCAAAGTTTGCTCCGACTATTCCGTGACAGAGTTGTCACCCTTTCATTAATTTCACATGCTGATTGCAGTATCATTTCTGTGTTCTCGCATAGTAGTTGATATAATGTTGCAATTACCGTATAGTAGTAACTATATTGCCACAATTATGAATATTCCCTTCGTGCAGTCAAGATCGGTATATATTTCCCTTGCCCACTAACATTTTTCCATCCTCGCTTACATACCCACGCCCCTATCCTCCCCCATACCCC
>NC_061851.1:23706914-23736914 GCF_019202785.1 Penaeus chinensis | reverse complement strand
TGATTCCGTTCTCGTGTATTCAGATCCGTATTTTCGAGGGGGAGCAAGTAAGCTTCTAAGGATCGTTGAAACGCTCATACCAAGAGGCAAGAGGTTCTTCAGAACACCGAAAGTTTTCCTTAATATTATATTGTGTATGCCATTTTTTTACGTGTTTTGCTTGTTATTCCCTGATTGTTTCATTAATGTTTGTTTGTTCTCGCAGGCTCTTTAATTACTTGTTTTATTTGTTTTGCATACTCGACTTCGCAGTTCTTCAGCACCAACTTTTGGGAAAATTCCGTCAAAACTATATCAAATCTACGTTTATGCTCGAGCTTTGTATGTAAGTATGCGCATGTATATATATGTCCAGTATACAAATTTGCACTTGGTCAATGCACACGAATTCTTTCCTCCCTGTCTTGTTCAGATTTTTTAACTGAGTCAGGATCCACAGATTTTAACATTAGTCCAGTTCGTTGCCTTTGAGTATTTCACTTTTAAAAATGCATTTTTTACCGCAATTGGACAATAGACCTGCTGACGAAAAGTTGTGAGGAAAATGTAATCACTTTATTCCAGGAGAGAGAGAGAGAGAGAAAGAGAGAGAGAGAGAGAAAGAGAGAGAGAGAGAGAGAGAGAGAGAGAGAGAGAGAGAGAGAGAGAGTGAGAGAGAGAGAGAAAGAGAGAGAGAGAGAGAAAGAGAGAGAGAGAGAGAGAGAGAGAGAGAGAGAGAGAGAGAAAGAGAGAGAGAGAGAGAAAGAGAGAGAGAGAGAGAGAGAGAGAGAGAGAGAGAGAGAGAGAGAGAGAGAGTGAGAATTATGGCTCCCATTACTGAGGCATTTGAACAATGCAGGAGCATTAGGTATTATATACAAATGAAATCTATAGGGAAGAACTGTATAAATCATACAGGAAAAAATAATATGAAGATATCTTTTTTATTGTGCTTTCGGTATGCTCTTATTATTTTTTCCAGCATTGTTTTTTTTTTTTACTTCCGTAAATTTGCTTAATATACTTTTTTTCTATAACATTTACAGTTTGGTACTGATATGTATATATATATATATATATATATATATGTATATATATATGTATGTGTGTGTGTGTATAGTTACATACATACATACATATATATATATATATATATATATATATATATAGTAAACACACACACATACATACATTCTCTGCACTATCAATTCCCTAAAAGGCCATCTGTATGTTAGAGTCTCCGCTGCCATCAGAGAGCGAGTGTGTGGGTTGATGTATATGCATATATAAAGCTGATGGCCACTAGTAAGGATCTACACCAGACATATTCCCTTTTGTGAACTGCGAAGAAATGTTTATGGCTACAGATATGCACCGTACGTCAACTTCTATTCATTCAGCCTGACTTTGCTTCCTTTTGCAGTATTCAATTAAAACATTCTAAACATACACCAATAAATGATACAACATGCACCATCTTAAATAAAATCTATTACGAATTCTTAAAACATACATTGATAAAATTTACAAATGAAACAAATTATTTTAACGCAAACTCTAGCCTATAATACATACGATCTTTGTTACCTAGATCTTTACTGAGATTGAGCGTGCTGTCGTGGCCAGGTACTGTGCATTTAGCATAATTCGTTTTACTTTTCTCAAATTAATTAGGTTCTTTCATAAAAAAGAATATCGCTATGAATACCTTAAGACACTTAAGAATATAACCTGATTAAATAATGAACTTAGATTAGAGAAATCCATTATTATACTTATTATTCGTTACTTTCACTTTCCATTCTCCTCTTCACTATCACCAAGCATTTCCAGTTCGTCCATAAATCATCTTCTCTGCGCGTACCAGCATCACCTCTTCCTTCTCATCTCGAATATTTTTCTCTTTTCTCCAGATGCTCTCGCCGACAAGGGCATCTTATCACCCGGGATATTTGTACCGTCATTAGATCCATTATATATCCATCAGCGAACATTACAGCGTCGGATATTGAACACGTCTCACAAACTCCTTTCTTTGAAATGATCGTCTCTAAATATCGTCGTTTTAAAAAATTCACCATTTAAAAAAAATCTAATTTCACCCCTTTTATCACATTCATCGTCTGCTTCTATTGATAGGATCGTTTGTGGAATATTTTGGTGATAAATGATTGTGTTATCGTGAGAAACGCATCTTTTGCTCTCGACTCTGCGGTGTGATTAACCATCGATTCACAGGCGGTTCATCTGCATCGTGGGCTTGTAAAGACCGAGGGAAGGGCGGGGCGCTGCTGCTGCTAATGCGCTCGCTTCTGCTTCTTGTATTTTCTGCTGCGGGGTTTATAAGATGATGTATGCGGGTGTGTGAGTATGTGAATATGTATATATATATATATATATATATATATATATATATATATATATGCATATACGTATACACACATATTGATAATATATATATATATATATATATATATATGCAAGTAAAAATAAACATATATATATATACATATATACATGTGTGTATATATATATATATCCATATATATATATATTGTGTGTGTGTATTAATATGTATATATGTGTATATAAATACATATCTTATATATATATATATATATATATATATATATATATACATATATATTTTTTTCTTAACAGTCATTCATTCCACTGCAGGGTATTGACCTCTCTCAATTCACTATTGAGAGGTTATATGGCAGGGCCACCCTTGCTTGATTGGATGCCCTTCCTAATCAACCGCGGTTCGGCGCGCTAACACTTGTGCCACGGCGGCAACTTCCCCAACGACACCTGCGTCAGATTTCTCAACGTGATATGTCGTTTTTCTCGGGCTCGAGCCAGCAGTCAGAGCGCAGGCATTTTTACGACCGCCGCGACGGGGAATTGAACTCAGGACCACGAGGGTCGGAGTTCAGTGCTCTAATCACTGGACTATCGCGGCAGTCATATATACAAATATATATACATATATGCAACCAGAGTATGGAAACACGCAAACATGCTCGCGGAAATCATAAATCTATATGTATAACTATCTATCTATCTATATGTGTGTATATGTAATATATATATATATGTATATTACATACATATAAAATATACATATTGTGCACATATATAATATATATAATATACATATAATACATATATATATATTAGATATATATATATATTAAATACATATATATATATTAAATACATATATATATATATAAACATATATATATATATATATATATATATATATATATATATATATATATATATATGCATACTCTCCGTATTTTCCGAAGAAGAAATTCTTTCGTTCAGACCTCAAGCGTCTGTTGCACAATACACGTCAAGTGTGCCGCTGCTGCAGGCGAAGTGCAAGACATTTTAAAAGTAGTGGATGTCGTAAAATTTAATGTACTATTTTCTGTATGTGCATGTGATGGAAATATTTATTTATATTTCTAAATTTGTTGAGTATGTAGGTTGACGATATGAATACTGATCACGGATTGATGGCGGTTATGAAATGTTGAAAAAATATTTATTGTGCCTTAGATATCTACCATGTTTATTTGCGAACACGCACAAATATACGCACATACGCGTATGTATATATATATATATATATATATATATATATATATATATATATACACGCACACACATACACACAAAATCACACACACACACACACAATTACACACACATATGTTATATATTTATGTGTATATGTGTGTGTGTGTAAATATATGTATATATATATATGTACATGTATACATTGATATATATATATGTATACATACATATATATATATATATATATATATATATATATATATAGACGCACAGACACACACGCACTCTCACACACACACACACACACATATATATATATATATATATATATATATATATATATATGTGTGTGTGTGTATATTATATATATATATGTAAATATATATATATATATGTAAATATGTATATATGTATATATATACACATATATATAAATATATATAATATACATATAATACATACATATATATATCTATTAAATACATATATATATATATATATATTAAATACATATATATATATATGAAATACATGTATATATATATATTAAATACATACATATATATTAAATACATATTTGTAATATATTAAATACATATATGTAATATATTAAATACATATATGTAATATATTAAATACATATGTATTAAATACATATATATTAAATACATATATAATATATATAAACATATATATATATATATATATATATATATATATATTTATATGCATACTCTCCACACATATATATATGTGTGTGTGTATGTTTTAATAGATACGCACAATTAAACACATGAATAGATTTCCGTTCATATATATAACCATATTCATATATATACATATATACACACATAAGCATATACAGATACCATATGTATATATATTACACACACACACATGTATATACATAGACAAATGAATATAGTTATGAATATCATATACAGGTGTGTTATATACATATATATTCATATATACATATATACACATACATGCATCCATTCACACACACACACACATACACACACAGGCTGCGTCGCCTCAAGTCCCTTGGCGTTCCACCTCCAGAGCTTCAAAATATCTACAGGCTATTCATCTTGCCTAATTGACCTACGCCTCCCCCGCCTGGTCCCCCTCCCTCACCGCCACCCAGCTGCTTCAACTCAAGAGGGTACAGAAAAGGGAAGCCAAGATTATTCTCGGCCCTGTCTATACCATCGCCTTGACTACCCTAGGCCTTACCTCCCTTGCCACTCACTACACCACCTCACTGCAGGAGTTTGGCCTGAAGTTGTGCCATCCACGCGACCGCGACCTGCTGCCCCCCGACGCGCCGCTGCCTCGCCGGGCCCTACACGCCGCCAACAAACTGGTGCCATCAAGGCCCGCACTGACCTGCTACCACCGGAGCACAATACCCACTTTAGTCTGACCTTCAACGAGCACTAGTCCACAATTACTAGTCCAGCTCCTAGCAAACCTGTATTTGTACTTTTGTTTTTGGGTTATTTCGTTGTTATAGATTGTAGGTCACTTTGTTGTTTATTTTTTATATGTGTTTATGTATATATAGTTTGTCTCTTTATCTGTATCTTTATGTATATTTTCAGCCTCTGGCTGCATGAAAATCAATAAAGCTATTATTATTATTATTATTATTACACACACACACACACACAAACATATATATATATGCATATATATATATATATACATATACATACATATGTATATGTATATATAAGTATATATATTATATTATATATATGTAAATATATATGTATATGTATGAATGTTTATGTATACATTGGTGTATATATATTATATGATGCATTCACACACACACAGACATATATATATATATATATATATATATATATATATATATATATATATATATATATTATATGATGCATTCACACACACATATATAAAGGTGTGTGCAATACACACACACACACACACACACATATATATATATATATATATATACATATATATGTGTGTGTGCATATATATATATATATATATATATATATATATATGTGTGTGTGTGTGTGTGTGTGTATGCGTATATACATATAGGCACACACACACACACACATATATATATATATATGTGTGTGTGTGCATATATATATATATATATATATATATATATATACATGTATATATATACACACACACATCTATATGTATATATATTTATATACATACATATAAATACACACACACACACTCACATATATATACATATACACACATACAAATATATATACATATACATGTATATATGTATATATATATATATATATATATATAACTATGCACACCCACAAAAAACTACTGCAGGTCAGATGAAGAGCCTGTGCGCCCTACCTCACAAACCATAGTCCCTCGCCGCCCGTTTAAGAAAGTGGGCGTAGACTCTTGCGAGGGAAGATCACTGAACAAACTTTGCTTCCCTTGAGACGACCGAAGTTAAATATGGGTATCAGAGCACGGTAGAACATTGTGAAAAAGTTAGAACGTAAGTGACTATATATTTTATAGCGGGATGGAAGTTATTTTTTTTGAAATTTCGTTTTAAGTGCCAAATATCAGTAAACTTAGTTGATTCTAATGATGATATTGATGTTGATAATGATGATGATAGTAATACTGATTAAGAAAATGATAATTTGAAAAATAATAACATTAACAAAAGAACAATGATAATAATAATAAATATAATGATGAGAATGAAAGCAAGTTTGATAGTAATTTTGATACAACTGCTGCTGATAATGATAATGAAAATAATAGATAATGATAGTGATGATAATAATAACATTAATAGTGATAATAATAATAATAGCATTAACAATATCATCATACTGTTAAACGTTAATGAGTGATGAAAATGGTGATGAGGATTATAAGGATGATAATAATGAGAAGAAAAATTTACAATGGTGATATTAGTAATAATAATAATTATAATAAGTACGATTATACCGATAGCAATAATAGTAGTTAATTTAACGACAGTAATATAAATGGTAATAACAGCAATGATAATGATATTAATAATGATACTGATACTAGCAATACTATTAATAATAATGATTATTAAACTATAAGAACAACAGCAATCAAAATAGTAATAATAATAATAATGACGATGTCATGATAATGATGATTATGGAAAATGATTATGATAACAATTGTGTATATAATGAAATGATAATAATGATGAGAATGGTAACAGTAATGCTAAGGATGATGATGGTTATGATAATAATGATAATTATCATTGTTATAATAATATAGAATAGTAATAATGGTATTAATAATATTAATAGTACAACAAAATTAATAATATTTACATCAAAACAACTACAATAATGATAAAAGTGATAATAAAAGCATTAACATTGATAAGAAGATAAGAAGGAGAGAGAGAGAGAGAGCGGATGCTCCTCCTACTGATAATGTTTCGAAGGAAAGAAAGTTAATGTGAAAAATCTAAGAAAAATGGTCGATAGAGTAAACAAGGAATTTCTTATAATAGTATTCCCTTCCAGACATCAAAACAAACGTGGTTCATGAAAACGTTTTTGGTCAAGAGATTCTTTTCATGAGCATGGCTGAGGAAAATAAAACAATATTTTATGCAAGGTACACGTAGTTACTTTACTAAAATACCTTTATTTCTTTTAAGGGACTGAAATATTCGTTTTTTTCGGGTAGACAAGAAAGACGTACAGTAATAAACACACACACGCAAATGTACACACGAGCGAGCGCACATGCACACATAAACAGTATGAACCGTGTGGCTATATATATATACCTAAATACACGCGCGCACACACACATACATATGTACGTATGCATATATATATATATGTATATATATTATTTATATACGTATATACATATATATACATACATACATATGTATGTCTACATATGTATACATATACATATATACACACACACATATATATTTATATATATATGTGTATATATATGTTTATATTCGTACATATATATATATATATATTTATATTCGTACATATATATATATTTATATTCGTACATATACATTTATATATATGGGTATGTATACGTATATATGTGTATATATGTATATATTGTATATATAGGTATCTATATGTATATATATACACATATGTGTATATATACATATATAAGTATATGTATACATATAAGTATATATACATATATATGTATATATATTGACATATATGTATATACATATATATGTATATATATTGACATATATGTATATACATATATATGGATATATATACATATATATGTATATATACACATATACATGTATATATATACATATATATGTATATATATACATATATATTTATATATAGATACATATATATGTATATATACATATATGTATATATACATATTTATATACACACATATATATGTATATATGTATATATATATACGCATATGTGTGTGTGTGTATGTGTGTGTGTGTTTGTGTGTGTACATATGAATATATCATTCCACTGTACGACATAGGCTTTTCTCAGATCTTTATTGTGAGGTATGAATAGCAGTGCCACTCTTGCCTGATTGGACTGTCTTTATAATCAACTGCGGTCCAGCGATATCACGTGAGTCACATGCAACTACCACGATGGGGATTCAAACATTGGTATCATCAGAGCACTCAAACACACACACACATATACATATGTTTGTATGTGTGTATGTGTATATGTGGACATACTATACCTGTGCATTTGTGCGTGTATGTTCGAACATACACACACACAAATATACACCTCTCTATGTCTGTGGGAGTCTATCCAGTAGAATCTCACTTCTTAACATAAACGGCAACTTCTAAAACTGTGTGTATGTGTATATGTATGTTTGCATAATGTATATGTGCCTTTGTGGGTGTGAACACCCACAAATATACACCTGCCTATGTCTGTAGGAGTCTATCCAATAGAATCCCATTTTTTAACATAAACTTCTAAAAGTGAATGTCATTACTAATTATGACTAATCATTATCAACTATACCATTACTATTTATAATTGCAATCTCAGTATTCGAACAAAAGCCTTTATCCATACTCTTACTTTGGGAAATAAAAAAATTCTAGCAAATCTAAGGAAATCACAAGTTACCTAATTTCTCAAAAGCTGACTCAGATGATACCTCAAGCTATTCCAGTATCCAAGTCTTGCTGCCTTATAAAATGTTTTAATAAACGAACTGTCTAAAAACAGAAGTATTCTAAACCAGACCAAAATCTGGCGCAGTCACAACTTTCAAATACTCAATGTCCATAAAAGAAAATCATCAGCTCTCAGATAAAAGTCTCAGTTTTGCCCATAATTGTTAATTTCATACTTATTCGACACAACCAAAAAATTCTTTAAGATAATTTATATTACTGTATCCGTGACTTTATTATCATATGTTGTAAAGATTACCTGACAGAAAAAAAAAGTAGCCGCTTCAAGAAAAAAAAAAGTCCCAAAAGGGAGTGTTTTAGGTCCAATCGTAGTTTATAGATCAATGATATGTCGATTACATTTACCAAATTAAAATTCATCTTATTTGACAATATGACTGATTACCATCACTAATCTACTTATCCCACCTTTACCTTTGTATGATTCTATGGCATTTAAATTTCATGTATACATATTAACCTGAAAATATCATCAAACTAAATTCTTTATACAACCATGCGCGCTTAACTGTATTTATCGTGCCCATTCACTGTCCTTTACAATTCCAACTAAAAAGCATTTCTAGGATAATCCTTTTTTTGTTTGTAAATACTTTCAAAGCTTAACATTATACGATATGTCTAGATTTGCGCTTTTCAGTACAGTTCCATATTAACGAAATAGAAACACTAAACTTGCGAATTATCCTGAAGTGTTTGATCTCGATGATTATGAAGACTGTTTATGTATGTGTGTGTGCACCCCTTGTCAAAAGAACGACCCATATCTACAGTACAACACAAACAACGAAAAACTAGTCCCTTTCCCACGCCCACCCACCACCACTCGCGTTGTCTGTGTAACCTCCCTCCCCTCCCTCGACGCCCCGCCGTTCTCCGTGGCCTTAATATTCAGGATGGCCTCCTTCGCGCCGGAACCATAATTAATCCAATATTTGTTAACACTGGCCAACAAACTGAGTGCGAGTGGCGTTAACCCAGCCAACAGTCTGAATAAATAATATAGCCAACTGGGACGAGAGAGAGCGAGTGAGTGTTAGTAGGCCGGTCTTGTGTAGAATAATATTGCTGTATATCCTCAAGCAAAGGGGAAGGGGTGAGAAGTGAGGTGGGTTGTGGAGTGGGGAGGGATAGGGAGATGAGGGGGTGGGTAAAGGGGAAAGAGATGGGAGTGGAAAAGAGGAGGGTGAGAGTACGAAGGGTGTGGGTCAAGTGGAAGGGATGCAGATGAAAGTAGAGAGAGAGAGAGAAGAGAAAGAGACAGAGAAAGAGAGAGAGAGAAGAATATGATGGCATGTTGGGGGAAGGAGGGGAGAGTGAGGGAAGGGGAGGAATACCGAAAGAGGAAGCTGGTGGAATCAGACTGGAAACCGCGCAATTGTTAGATGCTGGCCGCGAGCAAGGTAAGCCATACAAGAGAGGAATAATTTGAAGACCTCTTACTGCCTAGCTCTTCATTCACTTATATATTTATACATACATAATCTACTTATATTTGTTGAAGTCGAAGATGTAAATAAGGCATAACTTGATGATAAGACCGGTCATAACTTTATATTCTAGGTATAACTATTTAAGAAGGCGAAGGCGTGCTGATAATTGATGAAAGATTGACAGATTGCTGATAATAATCATTTGATGACTGACAGGTAA
Organism: Penaeus chinensis; assembly: GCF_019202785.1. Lineage (NCBI taxonomy): Eukaryota > Metazoa > Arthropoda > Malacostraca > Decapoda > Penaeidae > Penaeus > Penaeus chinensis. The sequence continues at coordinate 23,726,443 of NC_061851.1, read as the reverse complement.
GTGAGGACACTTATTTTGAAGACAGCGATATTATTCAAACATTTAGTCAGTTATTACCGAACACTTAAGTGCATCTCCATCTCAATAAAACTGAACATAGTCAAATGAACATTGTGAATTACTAAAAAAGAAAGGGCCGTCAGACGTTATAGTTTTTTATTCGAAAGACTAGGCCGATCATAGTATGTGGAACAATGTAAAAATAAAATCAAAGAAAGCAAAAATGAGAGTGACAGCTAGGCATGAAGTGACTTAAATTCTATGGGTTTTAATAGCCAATTTTGACATGAGATCTATTTTTACCATCCATGTTTTGTTAGAATAATATTTATTTCCACTATATTTGGGGTCAGAAATCTGAGGGAACCCTTGTATTTTACTTATTTCCGAAAGCAACTGCAACATAAAATCCCGCAAACAGACGTGACTAATCACACACACGCGCGCCCTCAGAAATACATAATCTACATGAACATTATAAAGTTTAACATCCCAATAAGTAAAATAACAAAAGGTCGATCCATTCCTCCATGGAAAAATTCATCACTGATTGTGCACTTTACATGTCTGTCGAAAAAAGTGGTCCTAAGTGCGTGTTAAAACAAATTACGTTAACACCGGTAAAGGAACACAAATAATCTATGGGCAATATTTACCAGTCTTGCTACAAAGATACTTGTGCTTGCGCCGTATACAAAAATGGCTTACTACCACTTCGTTCATGAGTGCAAAATTGGGCCAGCACTATAGAGACGGAGTTGGTAGGTATACTTATGCAATAGAGCACAACATCAACATTCAGACAAATTAACGAAACCTGCAGCAAAGATACTGTACACATAAATCTTGCACACATGTTAATAAGTTCTCATAAGGAAGAACTGTAGAACTGACGCCTGAGAGCTGTAGCATAAGGCACTACGATCAACACAGAGATAGCAAGCACTTCTATGGGTGGCACCAAAGTAAACCCAGACAATGTGACGTGGTTTTGCCTGAATACGTTTAGGTTACATAATGTAATGGCAACTGCACGGTGCAAGAATGTAGACTATGTAACGAGGAAACGTGTCCTAAAAATGAAAAACAAGTAATCAAACTGATCTGGGTGACTCACAACTGTACTAAATATCAATTCATAAAAAAAATGAAACGAACTTGTTTTGGCATCAGCGTGATGAATAAATGTATGGTCCAACTGACTCGGACTTTGATTTAAAAATGAATGTACCATAAAGGGATGAAGTCATAAATCAAGTGATCAGGCAATCATTTCTAATTTTGTTGTTGGATGTGATACAGAGTATGCGTGTATGTGTTATGTATTATGTATATGCATTCTCTTTCCATTCCCCCTCCCCCACCTCTCTCTACATCAATCTATCCTTATCTTTTCTCTCTCCCTCTCCATTTCTCCTCCTATAGTAGTATTTTATCTCATAAATCTTCTTGGCTCTCTATACCTTTTGTTAAATATAATTGGCAGCCAAGTGGATCGCAAACAGGGTACTCACCCACCCGGAACAGGCAGAACGTTGTCAGGATCTGTACACATAATTAGGTCATAAATGTTATAATGATTGCGATCAGCGGTATTGACATTTTTTGTTTAACATTTTGCGAGGCTAATTTTCGGGCAAACTCTCAACGCTAATTAACATATACACTTCATTAACTTCGTGAATATCAGATAATTACATGGTGATCGCATTATCAAACGAATGATCAGCCGGCTGCAAAATATTAATGAACTTTGTCATGGGGCACCGTTCGAGGGGAAACTGTCATGATATTATGGAAACGTCCCCTTGATTTGCCAATAGGATATTCTGACCGAAATGCTCATTCTGTCATATGAAAGGTGGGGGGGTCGAGGGGTAATGTGATGGGGGGGAAGTACAAATGTGGGGCGGGAGAGTGGGTAGGAATGGGAGGAACGGAAGGGGGTAAGAATGGAGGAAACGAGAGGGAGAGAATTTGTCCGGACATGAGGGATGGGGGTAGGGGTTGAGGGTAGGATAAGGTGAGAGGAGAGGGTGTGTGGGGGAGTGAGAAAAAAAAAAAAAATAATAAGGGGGAAGAGGGACGGGTTGAGATGGGGGGTTGGAAGGGAAGGCCGGGGCCAGGAACTGGGGTAGGTTGGGTAGCACGGAGGGGAGTCGAGTGGGAGGGTAGGGGTAAGGCATGAGAAGGGAGGTAAGAGATGAGATAAATTTAATATAACGTCATTTACACCAAGCTGATGTAGCAATATGGCCAATGTTGCAGAGTGAGCAGTCAATGATGAAGAAAGTCGGCAGGTTGCAGTGTCACTTTCAATTTAGTTAAAAGGAATAACGGAAATAGACCGCATAGGCAATAGAGGCTTGAATTACACCAATATGAATAATGCAGCGGAGAAATTGAATGATGATTTAACCTATTCGCTTGTGTACTCAGCGAATATCCATAATTACCCTCGGCCACCAGATAATGCTTGCAAAGTCATTTTGTATTAAGAGATCTACTGGAATATCATCTGTCAGGGTACGGAATGTCTACACAGCTATTTATATGTGGCTCGATCTTATTTTCTTTTTAGTTCCGTTGATAATGAGAAATCTTCAGCACTGAAATAACACACACACGCATATCTGTATATAAATTTGTATGTAAGCACACAAATATGTGTATATATATAAATACATACATACACACACACATATAATATATATATATATATATATATATATATATGTATACATATATATACACATGTATATATATTATATTTATGTATATATCTATCTTATACATGCATATATATATATATATATATATATATATATATATATCTTATACATGCATATTTATATATATATATATATATATATATATATATCAAATATATGTGTATATATAAATAAATATATCTATATCTGTGTGTGTGTAAATAAAAGCACACACACACACACTATAACAATATTCAAAACAACATGAAATTAATATGAAACAGAAAAATACATGAACGAGACTTAAAAGAAAGAGAGCCACAAATCTGTCGAAATAAAAATAAAGAATGATATCCAAAAGAGTGTGACCGCGTACTCCCAAAAAGCAACCCCCCCCCCCCCAAAAAAAAAAAAAAAAGATCCCGGAGAGGAACATGACTGAGCACGTAATGGAATAACCTAGCATAGGATGCCAAATGACCGAGAAAACCTGGCAAACAATACATACAAACAAACAACCCGACTTACATCCCTTTTTCCTTTAAAGTAGAAACTCGAGTTCTCAAGAACGACTCGAGTCTTAAGCAAGTCACTGAACTAGGAGACACTCTTGTCTTGGGTGGCGTATTTCCAGGCAATTTTTCACTCGAGCGCCCTGCACAAAGTAACTTGTACTTGCTTTGGTAATAGAGAATCCACGTGTGAATGGGGGATAGAGGATAAATATGAGGAGAGGTGTAGGAAGGGAAAGGAAAGATAAGGAAGGAAAAAGAGGTGGAAGGTGAGAGTAGGGAAGCGAAGAGAAGGGAAAAAAGAGGAAGGGAGAGAAGGGTGAAACAAGATAGAAGACAAGGGGGGGGGGGGGGGTTCTTCTGAGGAGAGAGAAGGGAGAAAGGAGAAAGGTTTTGAGAAGGAAGAAAGGAAGGGGAAAGAAGAGGGCAGGAAGAAAAGGAGCAAAAGAGAGAAGAAAGGAGGGAGACAAGAATAGGGTAGAAAGGAGAGGGAGAAAGTGGATAGAGATGAAGCGAGAACGAGGGAGGGGGAGAAGTGAGGGAGAAGGAGGGGAAGGGGGGGAGGGGAGAAGAGGGGGAAAAAGAAGAGGTAGTATGGGAATGGTAAGAAAGTAATGGAAAAAGAAAGTGGTTGGGGAATGGAAAAACAGTAGGAAGAAGAAGAGTGAGGAAGAAATGGAGGAGGGAAAATAGTGTGGAAAATGAGAAAGAGAGAGGATGGTGGGCAGAGCAGGAAGCCAGGGGAGGGGGTTAGGGGAGGTACCCCATGCAACAAGAAACCTGAGGGGAAAAAACGACAAAATTTTCCACCCTCTGCTTTGTATCCGGCTTTAGAACGTATTTCCCCCCCCCCCCCCATTTTCTCTCTTCCCTATTTTTATTCTTTTTTTTTTTTTTTTTTTTTTGTCACTTTTGGAGAGTTTCACGATATGAAATTATAATATAGCGTTAACGGACAAGCGACACATGCCTAGAAAAAAAAAAAAAAATACAAGGAATTCTCGTTAATTACTGCAAATAAAAGTGAAATGCTGACAGGATGTCTAGTTCGCTCAATTTTTTCTTTCAAATTTCTTTTCCTTTATATATGAAGAAGTAATGCATTTCATATTTTAAAACGAGGAATCAAAAATGATCTTTTCGTCCGGTTTTTCGTTATTATTGCGTGTTTATAATAAATATAGACACGTGTATACACACAATCACATCTGTATATTTGCAACTCACATATACCGACGGCACATATTGGCGTTCACTTTCTTATGTGGTACTCCAATCACCTGCATTTATTTAAAATACTTGCAGCTCACTTTTTATACACCTGGCGTTGGTATACTTGTAAGCTCTCTTATACTTGGTATGTCCTACTAACCTGCCGCTTACAGTAAATACTTGGCGTTCCGAAACTTTTCTAGATTATATTCACTTACCTTGTATACATGGCTCTCACTTGCCTTACTTACCCAACACTCACTTCCCTTGTCTAGCACTCTCTTATTTTACTAACATTCACAGTCTTTACTTACAAGGGCTCACTTCGACTTAGATATCTTACCTAGTAAGTTCACTTGCCTTACCTTTCCTTCCTTGCTTAACATTCGCATGACCTGATGCTTTCTCACTTTACTCAACATTATTTACCTGGCACTCATCTTTTTCATCGAGCGCTCACTTACTAGCCTAACACATTCGCTTAACCTAGTGATCACTTTACTACCTGACGTAGCACTCAACTTACCTGGAGTTATTTTACTTTTCGTTGCCTTCCAAACAGGCGCTTTGTATTTTGATGTTCAGTTACTTTACTTACCCATTGCTCACTTACCCTATTTACATTATCTACCTCATTTAGGGAGGGTGGCAAAGCTCAGTGATAGAGCGCTGGCTTTACAATCGCAAGGTTCTGGGTTTGCGCCCGGCCGCCGCACCTCTCAGTCGACTCAGCTTTCAATGAGTACTGATATGCTGACGTCAGCATGTTGGGATCAAAGTCGGGGCGGAAAGGAACTGGCCATCCTACCGCATCATCCCGCAAACGTGTCCCCTACGTTTACATGGACATGGGACCAACTTTGACCTAACTTATCTTGCAATACTTAATTGAAATCAGATTTGGATCAGTAGGTGGAATGCAGGCATATTGCACACAACCGTCATATAAATTATTCATTTCACCTGACTGATCCTCATTGAAGTAGTACTCTACTTACCTGGCATTCATTTAACATACCTAGCATTCGTATACCTGCAAGCATACTTTCCTTATTTGACGTTCACTTTCATAACTAGTATTCATCTTACTTGCATGGATTTTATGTACCTTACTAATCTACCGCTCAATAAATATACCTAGTCTTCATAAACTTTACTTGCAATGGTTACGTGGCGACCATGTACTATAATTACCTGGTGCTCACTTGCCTTGCTTAACAGATCCTTACGTGCCTTATTTACCTGGCGACCGCATACTATTCTTATGTGGCATTCATTTGCCTTGTCTGACTCTCACTTGCTTTACTTACCTGGCACTCACTTGCCTTGTTTACTGACACTCGCTTGCCCTTCTTACCTGGCACTCACTTGCCCTGCTTACCTGGCGCTCGCTTGCTTTACTTACCTGACACTCACTTGCCTTACTAACCTGGCTCTCGCTTGCTTTACTTACCTGGCACTCACTTGCCTTACTTACCTGGCACTCACTTGCCTTACTTACCTGTCGCTCACTTGCCCTGCTTACCTGGCACTCACTTGCCTTATTTACCGTGATCTCACTTGCTTTACTTACCTGGCACTCACTTGCCTTACTTACCTGTCGCTCACTTGCCTTACTTACCTGGCTCTCACTTGCCTTTCTTACCTGGCTCTCACTTGCCTTACTTACCTGGCACTCACTTGCCTTACTTATCTGGCTCTCAGTTGCCTTACTTACCTGGCTCTCAGTTGTCTTACTTACCTGGCTCTCACCTGCCTTACTAACCTGGCGCTCACTTGTCATACTTAAATGACGCTCTCTTATCTTACCTGGCGCTTACTTTACTTACATTACGCCTACTTGCCTTACTTACCTGGAGCTCACTTGCCTTAATTCCCTGGTACTCACTTGCCTTACTTGCCTGGCACTCATTTGCCTTACTTATCTGGCTCTCACTTGCCTTACCTACTTGGCGCTCATTTGCTATAATTAAATGGCACTCACTTGCCACACTTACCTGGATCTCATTTGCCTTACTTATTTGGAACTTGCCCTGCTTACCTGGCACTCACTTGTCATACTTACCTGGATCTCACTTGCCTTACTTATCTGACTCTCACTTGCCTTACTTACCTGGCGCTCACTTGCCTTACTTACCTGGCACTCATTTGCTTTATTTATCTGGCTCTCATTGCCTTACCTACCTGGCGCTCACTTGCTATACATAAATGATGCTGACTTGCCTTACCTGGCACTCATTTGCCCTGCTTATCTGGCACTAACTTGCCTTACTTACCTTTCACTCACTTGCCCTGCTTACCTGGCGCTCACTTGCTTTACTTACCTGGCGCTCACTTGCCTTACTTACCTGACGCTCACTTACCAGACTTACCTAACACTCATTTAATCTGCTTACCTGGCGCGCCCTTTCCTTACCTTGTTGAAAGTCTCCTTTTTTAAGCATATCTTACACTCAAATTCTTTACTTATCATATCTTTTAATTGTTCACGTCTTACATTACCGACCTTACCTAACACTCTCCTTACTTAGTGCTTACTTTCTTTACTTTATTGATTTAGCTTTAAGTTGCTTTACTGAGCACTTAATTATTTTAGTTATCCATCGCCCACTTCCTTCACCTGGCAGTTCAATTACCTGCCTTAATTATCTTGCACTTACTAGCATAATCTACTTGAAATCGGATTAGGAACAACGAACCTGCGACTGGGGTTTCCCAGTTTGAATCTCTAATGCCAGTCCGATTCTGTGTTTTCCAACCCTTTTACATGAACGACCTTTTTCGCAAACTTCGGGTTATATGCCAGTTTTTCCTTTTCTGCATACTTTATGGGTTAAAAAAAAAAAAAAAAAAAACTGTATAGACTTTATTTCCTTAACTTTGATACGATATTCCTTGGAGATATGGCTTCTTGATATACTGAAATTAAAACTGATGAATGCCATGTAAACTGACATAAGAAATGTTTTCCCAAAGCTCCAAGAACCCCTGGTAACTCTACGCAACCCTGTAGTGAACACGCCTTTCGTTGGCTCATGCTACCTCTCTCTGCCCAGGTCATCCATCCCCTGCAGGACTTCGGACGCAGATACGCACGGCTTTGGACATCACCATGACCTCAGTTTCGTCAGTTCGGACGACGTCCCCGAACCGCTGCAGTAGCGGTCTGATTACGCAAACCGCTCGTTACCTCAGGCGGCATAGGCTCACAAACTGCCTATGTTCCCGCCGCCAGGTCACCGAGGTAACTTTGGAAAGCTGGCAGAACCGTGGAGGAGACGCTGCCCTGCCGCTGCCGGCGACACAGGTCGATGGGGACATCTTTTGAGATATTGCAACTACAGATCAGGTCATGTATTCTCAGTGTAAGTGTAACATTCCGTGTGCCCTGTTAAAAGCGAGCGCTAGCCGACGGTGTGTGTGCAGAAACTTGCGTTTAGTGACTATAGATATAAACATTGGGCGACTGTATGTTCGTTCACTTAATATACTTTAGTGTGGTGTTCTTTCGTTCGTGTTCTTATTCGTATTTGAATATATATTTGTATTTGGCTGTACGTTTTTTGTCAGCGTATTGATTGTCTGTACTCTTTATGTATTTGTTTGTGCATGTATGTCCGTAGTCGTTTGCATGTATTTGTTTAGCTGTTTTGTAATGTTTTAAATATACATAATATACCTATATACTTATCAAACAATAAATGTGTTTTTATCCTATAAAATCATTGCTGAACTATCAACATTAAAATATCACTAAGAGAAACATTAAATTTGAAAATGATGGACAATGAATGAATGAGCAGATATGCAAATGACTTATCAATAAATACTGAACTAAGCCTCCAACTCGGTCAAAATCACCACTAAAGAAATCCCTAATTACGTGGTGGCGGCTACCAAAGTTTGTTTGTTCGCTTGAAATGTGATGTTAGAAGTGCTACAACTGACATACATACAAAATGGTGCAATATCGCGGTGGGATTTTTTATATAGAAAACTATCTAATTCACTTCGCGCCCACATTCAGTATTTTTGTAGCGAATTACGGACCAATAGTTAGGCCTATTAATTATAACGCGCGCACTAACTAGACGCTCACTCGCCTATTCAGTATTTACTCTTGTATTTTCGTTTTCGACAGACTATTAGCAATTGATGCATTTATTTTTTTATTTCGATGTATAACATGCAAGACGCAGATTTATAAGTCGGCCAGTTCGGTCACGGTTTTGTACATGTGCATAATTACGTTCAAAGAATAATGCGAATTTTAAGACTTTGTTAATGTGCTTTATGATTGGATAGCATGATCTGATTAAATTGATTTTATGTGCTTGACTAGCACATTGTTAAGTAATTATCGTAGTTTTGTATGTTTTTTGTTATTCTCGGTATGTGCTTAGAGGAGCGAGCGTCTATAACACCACTGTTTTTCCGCACAACCTGCTTGTATACTTCGATAAATACCAAATCTTAGAAGTCAATCAAAAGTAGTAGAGAACGATAACGTTGATGTGGATAAAACAAATATGGATGAACGGACAATTGAAAGTATGGTTGATTTGGAAGGCGCACAAGCTAACGCAGTGCCAGGGGTTATGTCAACCCAGTTATTCGAAAGAGTAGTTGTGGGTCTACATGAGACGCAGATTGGTATGACTGACCTACGAAAGTGCATGAATGAAGCATATGTAGAAATGACTGCTACGTGTGTAGGAATGAATGAGCGCGAGATGGAATGAATGAAGCAAGAGAGGGTATGCATGACTTAAGAGAGATGATCGCTTGCCAAGGCGAAAATATACACCGCCTTCTAGATGCCATGACCAACCTTTTAAGTAATAGTAATGTGGGTAAGTTTTCTGAAGGCCAGAATTCTAGAATGACTCTCGATAAAGATAATGCTAATGACCCAAGTAAAATAACGCCAGTCGAAAAAGCGCCTTCGCAAATTAAAGTAAAGATAGACAAAGACGCGATCCCGTACTTCGAAGTAAAAGAAAGTAAAGATAACTTGTCCCGAAGTAAAGATCTAGAAACGTGGCTCAGGCGTATAGAACTCGTAACCCCAGACGATGCAGACGAGGCAAGGATAAGACTCGCGCGCACCTATTGCAAAGGAACCGCAGATCTTCTCCAGCATTTGAAACCATAGAGGACTGGGCTCGTTTTAAGTCATTATTAAGACGTAAATTTAAAGGCACGGCGGAGAGCAGCAATTTCTTCTATAATTTACAGCGATAAACGATGAGAACTGGGCAGACCCCCCAAGATTTCTTGTTAGAAATCAAGGGAATAGTAAACATGGGTTTGAGGGAGTATTCCATAGAAATAGGCGATCCAGTAGCGTTAATTAGAAGGATTTTTATGAGTGGCTTACCGGTAGAAATCGCAGATATTTTAATAGCGTGTGAAGAGTTACCCCATGAGATCATAACTAAAGCGAACAAACAACACCGCCGTACTGTTTTTACCATAGGACGCATGGTCACTCAACTGCAGAATGCAGAGAAAGACCGCAAGGCAATGTATGCTGGCATTGTCGCCGACCAGACCACAGAAGGCTGGGATGGCCAGGCCTCGGGTCCCCTTGGCAAAGGCAGTAAAGAGGCACGCCCCTCATTATTACAGTGATGAGATAAACTATAAATCCAGACAGAAAGTTACTTTAACGGGCAGACGAACCATTATCATCAATGTTGAAGGAAAAAAAGTAGAGACGTGGAAGTCAAAATATCCCCTTCCTTAAAAGTAATCCACAGGTTCACGTTAACCAGTGCTTGTCCATTTCCGGGAGATGTCTTACTGGGAATAGATTTTTTACGGCGATTCAGGTTTTCACTCGATCACAAACTCTTTCCTGGTAAACGTGGATTACGTATAAATGAAGAGTACATCCCCGTGACGTTTACAGACAAACTCTCACTCGGTATAGCACTAGCCAAAGGAAAGTCACCTGTGTCGTATGTTCACATAAAACGCTCAACAGTTTTATCTTCCCAAACCGGTAAGTTCGTGCCGGTAACGATAAGTACAGTAGATTAGTTATCCCTAGAGCAATTATCAAAACTAGTTATGGTAACGTGCATATTTGGATCGTAAATCTAGGTAATAAAGAGCTAAAAATATTTGCGGGTTGTGTTTTAACCAGCGTCGAATTAGCCACAGGCGTGTCGTACAATCAAATATGCGCAGCGGAAGTAAACTCCAAGCAAAGCCAAACGGATCTTTTCTCAGATTTAGCTCTCGATCATCTTCCGTCAAAACAACAATAGAGATTAAGATCTGTACTGATGTCTTAGAGACTCTTTGACGGAGAAAAAAGTGACATAGGTGTTGTACCGGGTATATACCATTACATTCCTACTGGCGATACCACGCCCATAATAACCAGACAGTGGAGACTACCGCAAATGGCAAAGCAGCAAATTAAAGAAGAGTGCCAGAAAATGCTAAATAGTGGGGTGACAGAACCATCCACTTCACCTTGGGTGTCACCCATAGTCCTGGTCCGGAAAAAAGACAATAGCTTCAGATTTTGTATCGATTTTAAGAATTTAAATGCACACACGACGGCCGACTCTTACCCTTTTCCCCGAATGGAAGACATGATCGATGAGCTCGGGCACAACATTATCTTTTCTATACTAGATGCTCATTCCGCGTATTGGTCAATAGAGTTAAACTCCGACGACAGGCCAAAGACCGTGTTTTCAGACGACACTAATTTATGGCAATTCCGGCGTATGCCATACAGCCTAAAAACTGCCGGCGCTATGTATCAGAGAATGATTAACTTCGTTTTATCACCTGTATTAGGTAGACAAGCCATGGCCTCTCTGGATGACGTAGTAGTGTATTCAAAAAATTTTGATGACCACATACTACATTGAGAGGAGACTCTACATTTGATCAAGCAAGCAGGTTTTTAACTTAACCCTAATAAATGTCAATTTGGAGTACAAGAACTAAAATTACTAGGCTTTGTTGTGTCACGCCATATGGCGTGACTCCAGACCCCGATAAAATGACATCCATTGCTAGTATGGCTGCGCCGCGTAATGTACGGGAAGTCAGGAGATTTTTGGGTGCAAGTGGATTCTTCTGCTGCCACATTGCAAATTACGCCACTATCGCCACGTCGGTGACGTCTCTAACCCGAAAAGATAAGAAATTTTAGTGGGGTGAGGAAGAAAGGAAAGCTTTCGAGGACTTAAAACGAGCATTAGTTTCCGCTCCGGTCCTTCGTAGACTCCTTCGAAATTTATACAGACGCATCTAATGTTGCAATAGGCGCGTGCCCAATGCAACGTGTCGGAGGAAAACCGTACGCCGTCGCTTATTATAGTAGGAAGTTGAAGGATGCCGAAGTCCGATACTGCGCCACCGATGCTGAGGCACTTGCTGTCGTGGAAGGTATACGTGCCTTCAACACCTACGTTTACGGGCATATCTTTGAAGTATTTACAGACTACCATCCTCTCATCTTTATTTTCAAATGTCCCACTAAGTCCGCGAAGATGTCTCGATGGAGTCACGAAATAGCTTCTTATGATTGCAAGATAACTTACAAACCAGGTGCAGCCCATCATGTACCGGATCTGTTATCACGAACCGTGGCCGCGATAGATCTGTCAGCAATCAATCCCGACCATTTCGAGCAATGCAGTTGGATGATCCATTATGTCGCGAGATAATAGAATTTGTTGAAGGGAAGGCCTTGCCACGTGTAAAGATCCCCACGTCGTTAGACGAATTCGAGGTAGACAACGGCGTATTATACCACGTGTGAGAATTACTGTCTGGATTAGTGAATCAACAAGTACTGCCACCTAAAGTTCGCCCCGCAGCAATGAAAATATTGCATAATAGCAGTACAGCCGGTCATCCAGGGATATTTAGAATCTATAAGGGGCTAGTAGATTTTTATTGGTTCCCTAATGTTTTGCAATACTGTAGGAAGTACGTTCAGTCCTGCCCGACGTGTCAAAGGCGGAAGACAGTCCTGTGTGGGCGCGCTCCTCTGGCAGCCAACCCGCTCGCGACGGAGCCGTTCGAACGAGTTTCGATTGATCTGTTTGACCTGCCAGTTACGAGTAATGGCGACAGATATGTACTAACTATCGTAGATGAGTAAACGCGGTTCATACAGTTAGTGCCCATGCCAAGTAAGGATGCGCACACGGTCGCAGACGCCTTAATTTCACACTTTTCGGGACCCCCATGACGCTATTATCGGATAATGGGAGCGAATTTATAGGCAAGTATTTCAGAGAAATCTGTGAACTGCTCGAAACGTAAACGCGATATACTACTCCATACAATTCAGCTTCTAACGGACTAGTCGAGCGATGCAACAGCGTGATTAAAGACTGTTTAGCAGCATTGTGCGAAGATATGCCTAATACTTGGAATACCCGACTAGAATACATGGGGTTAGCCCTCAACACCGCTTTTCATAGATCCGTGAATAACCAACCTCTGTATCTTTTAACGGGACGTGATTGCACCTTTCCCGTTGGTCTCACGAACTACCACATGAGAGATGGCGATATCGGGAAGCGTCAATTTGACTTATTAGCTGCTCGCGACGCCGCGGTCACAGGGACGCAGAAGGTCAGGGAAGAAAATAAAGAGGGAGTTGATAGAAGGACGAAGGCGATTCCAGAACTCTAGGAGGGATCTTTGGTTTTGCGTGAAAGACCTCTAGGTCAGGGTAGAGCAGGCTTGGCATCTAGATGGATCGGTCCCCGTAGTGAACACGCCTTTCGTTGGCCCAGGCGACCTCTCTCTGCCCAGGTCATCCCCTGCAGGACTTCGGGCGCAGATACGCACGGCTTTGGACATCACCATGACCTCAGTTTCGTCAGTTCGGACGACGTCCCCGAACCGCTGCAGTAGCGGTCTGATTACGCAAACCGCTCGTTACCTCAGGCGGCATAGACTCACAATCTGCCTATGTTTCCGCCGCCAGGTCACCGAGGTAACCTTGGAAAGCTGGCAGAACCGTGGAGGAGACGCTGCCTTGCCGCTGCCGGTGACACAAGTCGATGAGGACATCTTTTGAGATATTGCAACTACAGATCAGGTTATTTATTCTCAGTGCTAAGTGTAACATTCCGTGTGCCCTGTTAAAAGCGAGCGCTAGCCAACGGTGTGTATGCAGAAACTTGCATTTAGTGACATATAGATATAACAAACATTCGGCGAGTGTGTGTTCGTTCACTTAATATACTTTAGTGTAGTGTTATTTCGTTCGTGTTCGTATTTCTATATATATTTGTATTAATCATCTGTACGTTTTTTGTCAGCCTATTGTCTGTACTTTTTATGTATTTGTTTGTGCATGTATGTCCGTAATTCGTTTGCATGTATTTGTTTTGCTGTTTTGTAATGTTTTGAGTATACATAATCTACCTATATACCTATCAAACAATAGATTTGATTTTCTCCATACGATATAAAATCATTACTGAATTATAAACACTAAAATATCACTAAGAGAAACATTAAATTTGAAAACGATGGACAATGAATGAATGAGCAGATATGCAAATGACTTATCAATAAATACTGAACTAAGCCTCCAACTCAGTCAAAATCACCACTAAAGAAATCTATATAAAGTCTAAGGGTCGGTTCGCTTGAAATGTAATGTCAGAAGTGCTACAACCCACTTGGGGAGGGGGGGGGGGTCGTACATTATAGATAAGGGAGGTAGTGAAGAGAAGTTTAAATTTCTAAAAAAAATCAGTATAGTTCGCATAGTACCGAACAACACAGCAAAACAATTGTAAAAAACATTTTTTGCATAACATTCCATAAAGGTTAGGGATTAGCGATCTGTATACAAAGCTATATTCAGTATGCAGTTCTCTGTCGAATAAAGAAAAAAATAAATAGCAAATAAAAACAAATATAGCCATGCGTAATCGATGTTGCTGTCAAAACTCTAGTGCCTTCGGTGAACGATGTTGCCCTACCAAAAACAGCGCTAGTATCTCATTACTGTAAGAATCTGTTTTACTTTAAGAGAAACAGCTCGGTCTAACGGCACACTTCCCTCCGATTTCATTCAGGAAAGCAGTAACTGAGTGGTACTAGAGTGGTATTAATGAAAAGACCCAAACAATACCATGGTAGCTATAACTAGCAAGGCGCATTTTTGACGAGAAAAGGAAAGAAGGTCTGGTTTTGGTTCATTTTGCTAGAGTCCCAACACCCAGCTTCCCCTCGGTTCGTAGTGGGTGATAGTAAAAATAATTGAAGAGAAATAATGGACGCGAGGAGATGGATTGCCGTTAACTAAAAGCAATAAAAATAAAATTAAACCACAAATTAATATTTTTCTCTATTATGGAGCATAACAAATAAGTGTGAATAACAAATCCTTTACATTTACTGAAAAGGATAATATATACCACTGATAAGGTGGGTTTTTCGGTTTGACATTACAGAATGGAACAAGGCAAAGGGCCTCTTTGGGAACACAAATCCAACCCTAAATGCTGACGAAAAAACTGAACAGTTTGGCGAGTTAAGATGAAGTCCCAGTTCTGTCCAAGTGTCTCATAATTATTACAGCTCCACACATTTTCTGTAGTGCGTTTGTGCAGAGTATATGAAACTCGGAAAATGTCAGGGAGTATATTTTTAATAAAATTCCCATTAAGTAGTCTGTCGTAAATTAAGATTACAAGGAGAAAGTATTCATGTACTATTATGCAGTTGTTATTAATAAAGATATTACAGAGAAAATACACGAACATGCTAGATAACCCTGGAAGCAATTCCAAGATTGGTACTTTTCACTCGATAAATACTGTATTTGAATGAATTTCACTATATTCACACATACCTTGCTGTGATTATACATTCAACGTAAATTGTAGCAATGATTGCGTATTATATATTTTCTTATATAAACAAAATCCAAATATTTAGATAAATGAACATTTATTCACAGTTTTTAAAGATAGATATTTCATCGAATGATTGAAAACAGACAAGGCTGACATATGCTCTTGTCATGGAAGGAACTCGCTCTTTCCAACCTCTGGAAAGTTAATCACGAAACAGAACAACAAGGAAGGGCGGGAGACGGGAATATTATATGAATTACGATCAGTATAGATATAATAGATATATGCATGTTGATTAGAATGAATATCATTGGTGCAATTAATGAGAAATAACGAAATTTTATTTGAGGTTGGGCTTATTCTTTACACTCCTGTTTAATATTGAAAATTACCAAGATATTGAGAGAATTAACGGGAAATTGAGTTTGGAAGTGTACAACGTTGTGCTTATGCACTACCAACCAAGGGCCTCAGCCCCCCCCCCCCCCCAAGGGCCACATCCCAACAACTTTTGGAGCTAATTGAATTTGATTACAAAGCAGAATAGACTGGTACAGCAACTCCCCCTCCCCCAGCCCCCCAAGATTGACGTCCCTGGTTATCATCGATCTTGATATATCTTAATACTGTATATTTATATACAGTAATAATAAATTTACCTCTAAGCCCGAAGGTTCAAGAGCAGATGCTTGCTTCTAAACATGTATGTATTGTGGTCGCATCAGGATCGCCAGTACCACGGTGCTCACCATTTTTTTCCATAAAACTGTACTGCAACTAGTGGTAATAGAACTACAACAGCAACATATGAATAAATCTATATGTTATCCGTGAATACCAGATAAAAGTGTTATGTAAAGTAATTTAAAATGCACCATAACATATACTGAATTTAATTCATCGTAGCCCCTGCTACCAACGCGGAATAGTTCATATTCCAAATAAGAAAAGGTCTACATAACTTTTACTTGAACTTGCATTTGTAGCGCCACATATATTATTCTATAGCAGTGTAGTTTGCCCGTTTTGATCTCCCGTTTTCCTTAATGAACAGGACTGCTATAATGAGCACGGCAATCACTTGCAGTGTAACACAGTAGTGAGGTCTCGGAATATCATTACTAAGGTCCTCCATAATTACGATCATCAATGTAAGCCCATGTACCTCATGTATAAAGTGTAAAAGGACGCAAATCACGAGAAAAAAGAACTGGTGTTTAAAACCTAAAATAGTCCTATTGATAAGAAGAAAAGAACAAGAAATGCTGTTGGTTAGTAATAAACACACGATTCCAGTACACTATTGTTTCATTAATTATACACACACAGGCACGCACGCACACATCCAAACATTGTCACGTATTGACAATACACGTTAACTATAATAATTAGCCTTAAATTTCTAAAATTATAAGTAACAAAAAACAAACTTAAACAACGTAAATAACGTACCATGAGCAAAATAATGGTAAACTTAGTGTTAAAATGGTGACGGGTATGTAAGCACGGAGAACAAGCGTGTTTGCATAGTGAACGTGCGTGACGTCACGGCAAAGAAGACCTAAGTTGCGCGGCAAGCAGGTGAGGTGGTGAGGAGACGGCAGACGGGTAGTGAGCTCCACACGCTCCACACTACCCATACGAGGGCAGACCAAACCCTGACAGGATAAAGCGAGGTTCCTGTACCCCCCAGCAGCTGAATTATTTCTATACGCCCAAAATGTAAATAAATAGCCTAATATATATATATATATATATATTTATGAATGCTTTTATTTGTGCTCCAAATTCCCATAAAGGCATAAGACAAGGTCATCTCTTAAACAGACCAAGAACTCGATACACAACATACATATACATCAGGGGTTCCCAAACTTTTTGTTCCTCAGTACCCCTTAGGCTTTTTATAGGTTCCCATGTACCCCTAACACTAAAAATTAAGCTTAATAGTAAAAAAGGACATTTTGATATTTTAATTATTTAAGTCTGCATGTTTAGATTACATAGGCATCTTAAATGATGAAAACAGAAATAAAGCAATTACTAAGGTTTCAATAAAGGTGGTGCTAATCAACACAAAGAAAATGAGAAAAGTGCAATCTGAGTGCAGATTACAACACCATGTATTGTGCAAGTAATTGTTTCCTTCAGACCAAATATACCCCTGAAACGTGCAAATGTACCCCTGGGGGTACATGTACCCCAGTTTGGGAACCCCTGATATACATATAAGTGTATGTATTTATAAATACATATTTCTTTATATATACAAACACATGTAAATATACAGTATATGCATTCATACATGCATACAATCATACATATATACAAAAATACAAATATATTTTTGTGTGTGACGTTACCGAAGAGGTCTAAAGGCAAGTTACCATGCCTTAGGGTGAGTAAATGGTACCATGCATGCTTATATGTGTGTAGTTATGTAAATTTTTATATGTATGTATATATACACACATGCATACATCTACATTCACACACAGTATATGTGGATATGTATAAATGCACACACACACACACACACACACACACACACACACACACACACACACACACACACACACACGTGATTGTATATGTGTATGTGTGTGTATACATGATATATATTATATACACACACACAGAGATATGTATCTATATATACATGTATATATTCATATATTATATTATATATATCATGTATATTATGTGTATAAATGTATTTTGTATATTATATACATATATATTCTACACTCACACTCACCCACACACGTGATATACTCATGTGTGCGTACTTATGTATGAAGATATGTAGTTAATAAATAAATAAGTAAATAAATAGATAACACACCATAGGCATATTGAAGTGACTGCAATTTTCAAGAGGTTGAGTGGTTGGTTAAGTGGTTTAGTTAAGATTTCTGGTCGAACTTCCTGTGACGTTCCATGATATCCTAACCCAATCTTCTTAATTGAAGTTGGGTTGCAGTATCAAATTACTGCAAAACTTATGATGAAATTCCATAAAATCTCCATGTACAATATGTTATCATTCTTTATGTATGGTGAACCAACAAACGATGTCAAAATAAAGCAGTTCAGATGGATGTGCAGAATTATGTGAATAAGAGTTGCACCATTTTACTTTTTTTTTTTTTTTTTTTTTTTTTTTTTTTTTTTTTTTTTTTTTTTTTTTTTTTACATAATACGAAGTACTGTTATTATTAGCTACATCAGCATACTCATCGTCATCACCCTTATCATCATGATAATTTCTAGATCCAATACGTCAACTAATGCACATCATTACTTTTTAAGGCCTACCAGGTCAAGGTCAGTAAGTGTTATCAAAACTATATCATCATGATAATTTCTAGATCCAATACGTCAACTAATGCACATCATTACTTTTTAAGGCCTACCAGGTCAAGGTCAGTAAGTGTTATCAAGCCTATATCTGTGCATATGAAATATTTTTGTTCGTAATTTTTGTCATGTAACCTTCACTTATCTACATATAATGAATAACCTCAAATTATTACAATAGATATAGAAAGAAACAAGCATATAAGTAAAACAAAATAAAAATGAAAAACTTTTGAATAATATGTCAACTTGTTGCCAGTCCCAAAATGAGCCATTTGAATGATAACTTTTCCGCACGAAATCATTACATAAATTTGAAAAAGCTGCCAGGGTTACACCATTCAACTGAAGTAATTTTTCCAGTGCTCAAAACGCTGAAGTCTGTAAAATCATGGAAACAACTGAAAGAGCTTGTGCGGTATTTAAATGTTATTATTGCTCAATTAGTTGGTAAGTTGTTGAACTTGTTTAAGCCTATTATGTAGTTAGCTTTGTGGGAGGACGAATGAGAACACAGAGGTAGAGATAGATGGATATAGAGATAACGAGAGAGAGAGAGAGAGAGAGAGAGAGAGAGAGAGAGAGAGAGAGAGAGAGAGAGAGAGAGAGAGAGAGAGAGAGAGAGAGAGAGAGAGAGAGAGAGAGAGAGAGAGAGAGAGAGGACATGTATCTGTTTTTACTTATTTACAGGACCCAAACAGTAACAAGAAATTAGGGTGCTTAACGTTTTCATCGCTGGGATGTTTTAGAAACAAGCGAAATATCTCTATAATTTAGCCTTTTGTTACTGTCGACAAAACGCCCTTGATGTGTCGACTCGGACGCGGCCATTCTTGTTACTGTATAATGCAATAGTAAACCCTCACTGAAAG